>NW_027552459.1:0-88803 GCF_045843805.1 Urocitellus parryii | reverse complement strand
ATGCTAGCTCTTTGAAACTTGGCAAAATAATGTAGTTCCAAGTTCTATCGCTATTTGTTTCCTCTTGAAGTAGCCCCAAGCAGAGATTGATGAGAATCACTTTCATGAAAGGGGTTGCCAAGCTTCCAAAAAACTACGAGTTTCCTGAAAATCCCAGCAAACATTTTTTCACCCAATCTTGATGATATTTCCAATTAACGATCAGTACACCAAATCCCACTTGGCTCACCAAATTTCGTTCTTCTAGGTCAAACCGTTCCTTTGCAGTAACCGTTTTCATGTTTAGCTTTCACTCTGTTTTCTCTATATGGATACATGTAGTTGGAACTCTAAATCAAACACGGTTTATGCTAGCTGTTTGAAAACTTGGCACAATAATGTTCCAAGTTCTATCGCTATGGTTTGTGTCCTAATTGAATAGCCCCAAGCAGAGACTGACGAGAATACACTTTCATTGAAAGGGGTTGCCAAGCTTCCAAAAAACTACGAGTTTCCTGAAATCTCAGCAAACATTTTTTCACCCAATCTTGATGATACTTGCAGGTAATGATCAGTACACCAATCCCACTTGGCTCACCAAATTTCGTTCTTCTAGGTCAAACCGTTCCTTTGCAGTAACCGTTTTCATGTATAGTTTCACTCTGTTTTCTACCTATATGGATACATGTAGTTGGAACTCTAAATCAACACGGTTTGTGCTAGCTCTTTGAAACTTGGCACAATAATGTAGTTCCAAGTTCTATCGCTATGGTTTGTGTCTTCTGAAGTAGCCCCAAGCAGAGACTGACGAGAATCACTTTCATTGAAAGGGGTTGCCAAGCTCAAAAAAACTACGAGTTTTCCTGAAATCTCAGCAAACATTTTTTCACCCAATCTTGATGATACTTCATTTAATATCAGTCCACCAAGCCACTTGGCTCACCAAATTTTATTCTTCTAGGTTAACCGTTCCTTTGCAGTAACCATTTTCATGTTCAGGTTTCACTCTGTTTTCCCTATATGGATACAGGTAGTTGCAACACTAAATCAAACACGGTTTGTGCTAGCTCTTTGAAACTTGGCACAATAATGTAGTTCCAAGTTCTATCGCTATGGTGTGTGTCCTACTGAAGTAGCCCCAAGCAGAGACTGACGAGAATCACTTTCATTGAAAGGGGTTGCCAAGCTTCCCAAAAAACTACGAGTTTCCTGAAATCTCAGCAAACATTTTTTCACCCAATCTTGATGATACTTGCAGGTAATGATCAGTACACAATCCCACTTGGCTCACCAAAGTTTGTTCTTCTAGGTCAAACCGTTCCTTTGCAGTAACCGTTTTCATTATACGTTTCACTCTGTTTTCTCCTATATGGATACATGTAGTTGGAACTCTAAATCAAACACGGTTTGTGCTAGGCTTTGAAACTTGGCACAATAATATAGTTCAAGTTCTATCGCTATGTTTTGTGTCCTATTGAAGTAGCCGCAAGCAGAGACTGACGAGAAACACTTTCATAGAAAGGGGTTGCCAAGCTTCCAAAAACTACGAGTTTCCTGAAATCTCAGCAAACATTTTTTCACCCAATCTTGATGATACTTGCAGGTAATGATCAGTACACCAATCCCACTTGGCTCAACAAAGTTCGTTCTTCTAGGTCAAACCGTTCCTTTACAGTAACCGATTTCATGTATACGTTTCACTCTGTTTTCTCCTATATGGATACATGTAGTTGGAACTCTAAATCAAACACGTTTGTGCTAGCGCTTTGAAACTTGGCACAATAATATAGTTCCAAGTTCTATCGCTATGTTTGTGTCCTATTGAAGTAGCCGCAAGCAGAGACTGACGAGAATCACTTTCATAGAAAGGGGCTTGCCAAGCTTCAAAAAACTCGAGTTACTGAAATCTCAGCAAATTTTTTTCACCCAATCTTGCTGATACTTCCAGGTTAATGATCAGTACACCAATCCCACTTGGCTCACCAAATTTCGTCTTCTAGGTCAAACCGTCCTTTTCAGTATCCGTTTTCATATTAGGTTTCACTCTGTTTTCTCCTATATGGACACATGTAGTTGGAACTCTAAATCAAACACGGTTTGTGCTAGCTCTTTGAAACTTGGCACAATAATGTAGTTTCCAAGCTCTATCGCTATAGTTTGTGTCCTATTGAAGTAGCCCCAAGCAGAGACTGACAGAGAATCACTTTCATTGGAAAGGGGTTGCAAGCTTCCAAAAAACTACGAGTTTCCTGAAATCCAGCAAACATTTTTTTCACCAGTCTTGATGATATTTCAGGTAATTTATCAGTACACAAATCCCACTTGGCTCACCAAATTTCGTTCTTCTAGGTCAAACCGTTCCTTTGCAGTAACCGTTCATGTTTAGGTTTCACTCTGTTTTCTACTATATGGATACATGTATTTGCAACTCTAAATCAAACACGGTTTGTGCTACCTGTTTGAAACTTGAACAATAAATGTAGTTCCAAGTTCTATCACTATGGTTTGTGTCCTATTGAAGTAGCCCCAAGCCGAGACTGACGAGAATCACTTTCATTGAAAGGGGTTGCCAAGCTTCCAAAAAACTACGAGTTTCCTGAAATCTCAGCAAATATTTTTCACCCCATCTTGATGATACTTCCATTTAATGATCAGTACACCAATCCCACTTGGCTCACCAATTTCGTTTTTCTAGGTTAAACCGTTCCTTTGCAGAAACCGTTTTCATGTTTAGGTTTCACTCTGTTTTCTCCTATATGGATACATGCAGTTGGGAACTCTAAATCAAACCACGGTTTATGCTAGCTCTTTGAACTTGGCAAAATAATGTAGTTCCAAGTTCTATCGCTATTTGTTTCCTCTTGAAGTAGCCCCAAGCAGAGATTGATGAGAATCACTTTCATGAAAGGGTTGCCAAGCTTCCAAAAAACTACGAGTTTCCTGAAATCTCAGCAAACATTTTTTCACCCAATCTTGATGATATTTCCAATTAACGATCAGTACACCAATCCCACTTGGCTCACCAAATTTCGTTCTTCTAGGTCAAACCGTTCCTTTGCAGTAACCGTTTTCATGTTTAGGTTTCACTCTGTTTTCTCCTATATGGATACATGTAGTTGGAACTCTAAAATCAAACACGGTTTATGCTAGCTGTTGAAACTTGGCACAATAATGTAGTTCCAAGTTCTATCGCTATGGTTTGTGTCCTATTGAAGTAGCCCCAAGCAGGAGACTGACGAGATCACTTTCATTGAAAGGGGTTGCCAAGCTTCCAAAAAAACTACGAGTTTCCTGAAATCTCAGCAAACATTTTTTCACCCAATCTTGATGATACTTGCAGGTAATGATCAGTACACAATCCCACTTGGCTCACCAAATTTCGTTCTTCTAGGTCAAACCGTTCCTTTGCAGTAACCGTTTTCATGTATAGGTTTCACTCTGTTTTCTCCTATATGGATACATGTAGTTGGAACTCTAAATCAAACACGGTGTTGTGCTAGCTCATTGAAACTTGGCACAATAATGTAGTTCCAAGTTCTATCGCTATGGTTTGTGTCCTACTGAAGTAGCCCCAAGCAGAGACTGACGAGAATCACTTTCATTGAAAGGGGTTGCCAAGCTTCCAAAAAAATACGAGTTTCCTGAAATCTCAGCAAACATTTTTTCACCCAATCTTGATGATACTTCCATTTAATGATCAGTACACCAAGCCCACTTGGCTCACCAAATTTTATTCTTCTAGGTTAAACCGTTCCTTTGCAGTAACCATTTTCATGTTTAGGTTTCACTCTGTTTTCTCCTATATGGATACATGTAGTTGCACACTAAATCAAACACGGTTTGTGCTAGCTCTTTGAAACTTGGCACAATAATGTAGTTCCAAGTTCTATCGCTATGGTTTGTGTCCTACTGAAGTAGCCCCAAGCAGAGACTGACGAGAATCACTTTCATTGAAAGGGGTTGCCAAGCTTCAAAAAAACTACGAGTTTCCTGAAATCTCAGCAAACATTTTTTCACCCAATCTTGATGATACTTCCATTTAATGATCAGTACACCAATCCCACTTGGCTCACCAAATTTCGTTCTTCTAGGTCAAACCGTTGTGACCGTTTTCATGTTTAGGTTTCACTGTGTTTTCTCCTATATGGATACATGTAGTTGGAAACTCTAAATCAAACACGGTTTGTGCTAGCTGTTTGAAACTTGGCACAATAATGTAGTTCCAAGTTCTATCGCTATGGTTTGTGCCTATTGAAGTAGCCCCAAGCAGAGACTGACGAGAATCACTTTCATTGAAAGGGGTTGCCAAGCTTCCAAAAAACTACGAGTTTCCTGAAATCTCAGCAAACATTTTTTCCACCCAATCTTGATGATACTTCCATTTAATGATCAGTACACCAATCCCACTTGGCTCACCAAATTTCGTTCTTCTAGGTCAAACCGTTCCTTTTCAGAAACCGTTTTCATATTTAGGTTTCACTCTGTTTTCTCCTATATGGATACATGTAGTTGGAACTCTAAATCAAACACGGTTTTGTGCTAGCTCTTTGAAACTTGGCACAATAATGTAGTTCCAAGTTCTATCGCTATGGTTTGTGTCCTATTGAAGTAGCCCCAAGCAGAGACTGACGAGAATCACTTTCATTGAAAGGGGTTGCCAAGCTTCCAAAAAACTACGAGTTTCCTGAAATCTCAGCAAACATTTTTTCACCCAATCTTGATGATACTTGCAGGTAATGATCAGTACACCAATCCCACTTGGCTCACCAAAGTTCGTTCTTCTAGGTCAAACCGTTCCTTTGCAGGAACCGTTTTCATGTATAGGTTTCACTCTGTTTTCTCCTATATGGATACATGTCTTGGAACTCTAAATCAAACACGGTTTGTGCTAGCTCTTTGAAACTTGGCACAATAATATAGTTCCAAGTTCTATCGCTATGGTTTTGTGTCCTATTGAAGTAGCCTCCAAGCAAGAGACTGACGAGAATCACTTTCATTGAAAAGGGCTTGCCAAGCTTCCAAAAAACTACGAGTTTCCTGAAATCTCAGCAAATCATTTTTTCACCCAATCTTGATGATACTTCCATTTAATGATCAGTACACCAATCCCACTTGGCTCACCAAATTTCGTTCTTCTAGGTCAAACCGTTCCTTGCAGAAACCGTTTTCATGTTTAGGTTTCACTCTGTTTTCTCCTATATGGATACATGTAGTTGGAACTGTAAATAAAACACGGTTTTGTGCTAGCTCTTTGAAACTTGGCACAATAATGTAGTTCCAAGTTCTATCGCTATGGTTTGTGTCATATTGAAGTAGCCCCAAGCAGAGACTGACGAGAATCACTTTCATTGAAAGGGGTTGCCAAGCTTCCAAAAACTACGAGTTTCCTGAAATCCCAGCAAACATTTTTTCACCCAATCTTGATGATACTTGCAGGTAATGTCAGTTCACCAATCCCACTTGGCTCACCAAATTTTCGTTCTTCTAGGTCAAACCGTTCCTTTGCAGTAACCGTTTTCATGTTTAGGTTTCACTCTGTTTTCTCCTATATGGATACATGTAGTTGGAACTCTAAATCAACACGGTTCATGCTAGCTGTTTGAAACTTGGCACAATAATGTAGTTCCAAGTTCTATCGCTATGGTTTGTGTCCTATTGAAGTAGCCCCAAGCAGAGACTGACGAGAATCACTTTCATTGAAAGGGGTTGCCAAGCTTCCAAAAAACTACGAAGTTTCCTGAAATCTCAGCAAACATTTTTTCACCCAATCTTGATGATACTTGCATGTAATGATCAGTACACCAATCCCACTTGGCTCACCAAAGTTCGTTCTTCTAGGTCAAACCGTTCCTTTGCAGTAACCGTTTTCATGTATAGGTTTCACTCTGTTTTCTCCTATATGGATACATGTAGTTGGAACTCTATATCAAACACGGTTTGTGCTAGCGCATTGAAACTTGGCACAAATAATGTAGTTCCAAGTTCTATCCCTATGGTTTTTGTCCTACTGAAGTAGCCCCAAGCAGAGACTGACGAGAATCACTTTCATTGAAAGGGGTTGCCAAGCTTCCAAAAAACTACGAGTTTCCTGAAATCTCAGCAAACATTTTTTCACCCAATCTTGATGATACTTCCATTTAATGATCAGTACACCAAGCCCACTTGGCTCACCAAATTTTATTCTTCTAGGTTAAACCGTTCCTTTGCAGTAACCATTTTCATGTTTAGGTTTCACTCTGTTTTCTCCTATATGGATACATGTAGTTGCAACACTAAATCAAACACGGTTTGTGCTAGCTCTTTGAATCTTGGCACAATAATGTAGTTCCAAGTTCTATCGCTATGGTTTGTGTCCTACTGAAGTAGCCCCAAGCAGAGACTGACGAGAATCACTTTCATTGAAAGGGGTTGCCAAGCTTCAAAAAAACTACGAGTTTCCTGAAATCTCAGCAAACATTTTTTCACCCAATCTTGATGATACTTCCATTTAATGATCAGTACACCAATCCCACTTGGCTCACCAAATTTCGTTCTTCTAGGTCAAACCTTTCCTTTTCAGAAACCGTTTTCATATTTAGGTTTCACTGTGTTTTCTCATATATGGATACATGTAGTTGGAACTCTAAATCAAAAACGGTTTGTGCTAGCTCTTTGAAACTTGGCACAATAATGTAGTTCCAAGTTCTATCGCTATGGTTTGTGTCCTATTGAAGTAGCCCCAAGCAGAGACTGACGAGAATCACTTTCATTGAAGGGGTTGCCAAGCTTCCAAAAAACTACGAGTTTCCTGAAATCCCAGCAAACATTTTTTCACCCAATCTTGATGATACTTGCAGGTGATGATCAGCCCACCAATCCCACTTGGCTCACCAAATATCGTTCTTGTAGGTCAAACCGTTCCTTTGCAGTAACCGTTTTCATGTTTAGGTTTCACTCTGTTTTCTCCTATATGGATACATGTAGTTGGAACTCTAAATCAAACACGGTTTGTGCTAGCTGTTTGAAACTTGGCACAATAATGTAGTTCCAAGTTCTATCGCTATGGTTTGTGTCCTATTGAAGTAGCCCCAAGCAGAGACTGACGAGATCACTTTCATTGAAAGGGGTTGCCAAGTTTCCAAAAACTACGAGTTTCCTGAAATCTCAGCAAACATTTTTTCACCCAATCTTGATGATACTTGCAGGTAATGATCAGTACACCAATCCCACTTGGCTCACCAAAGTTCGTTCTTCTAGGTCAAACCGTTCCTTTGCAGTAACCGTTTTCATGTATACGTTTCACTCTGTTTTCTCCTATATGGATACATGTAGTTGGAACTCTAAATCAAACACGGTTTGTGCTAGCGCTTTGAAACTTGGCAAGTTCCAAGTTCTATCGCTATGTTTGTGTCCTATTGAAGTAGCCGCAAGCAGAGACTGAAAAGAATCACTTTCATTGAAAGGGGTTGCCAAGCTTTCAAAAAAGTACGAGTTTCCTGAAATCTCAGCAAACATTTTTTCAGCCAATCTTGATGATACTTCCATTTAATGATCAGTACACCAATCCCACTTGGCTCACCAACTTTCGATCTTCTAGGTCAAACCGTTCCTTTGCAGTAACCGTTTTCATGTTTAGGTTTCACTCTGTTTTCTCCTATATGGATACATGTATTTGGAACTCTAAATCAAACACGGTTTGTGCTAGCTCTTTGAAACTTGGCACAATAATGTAGTTCCAAGTTCTATCGATATGGTTTGTGTCCTATTGAAGCAGCCCCAAGCAGAGACTGACGAGAATCACTTTCATTGAAAGGGTTGCCAAGCTTCCAAAAAAGTACGAGTTTCCTGAAATCTCAGCAAATATTTTTCACCCAATCTTGATGATAATTCCATTTAATGATCAGTACACCAATCCCACTTGGCTCACCAAATTTCGTTCTTCTAGGTTAAACCGTTCCTTTGCAGTAACCGTTTTAATGTTTAGGTTTCACTCTGTTTTCTCCTATATGGATACATGCAGTTGGAACTCTAAATCATACACGGTTTGTGCTAGCTCTTTGAAACTTGGCAAAATAATGTAGTTCAAAGTTCTATCGCTATGGTTTGTGTCCTATTGAAGTAGCCCCAAGCAGAGACTGACGAGAATCACTTTCATTGAAATTGGTTGCCAAGCTTCCAAAAAACTACTAGTTAAATGAAATCTAACCAAACATTTTTTCACCCAATCTTGATGATACTTCCATTTAATGAACAGTACACCAATCCCACTTGGCTCACCAAATTTCGATCTTCTAGGTCAAACCGTTCCTTTGCAGTAACCGTTTTCATGTTTAGGTTTCACTCTGTTTTCTCCTATATGGATACATGTATTTGGAACTCTAAATCAAACACGGTTTGTGCTAGCTCTTTGAAACTTGTCACAATAATGTAGTTCCAAGTTCTATCGCTATGGTTTGTGTCCAATTGAAGTAGCCCCAAGCAGAGACTGACGAGAATCACTTTCATTGAAAGGGGTTGCCAAGCTTCCAAACAACTGCGAGTTTCCAGAAATCTCAGCAAACATTTTTTCCCCCAATCTTGATGATACTTAAATTTAAGGATCAGTACACCAATCCCACTTGGCTCACGAAATTTCGTTTTTCTAGGTTAAACCGTTTCTTTGCAGTAACCCTTTTCATGTTTAGGTTTCACTCTGTTTTCTCCTATATGGATACATGCAGTTGGAACTCTAAATCAAACACGGTTGATGCTAGCTCTTTGAAACTTGGCACAATAATGTAGTTCCAAGTTCTATCGCTATGGTTTGTGTCCTATTGAAGTAGCCCCAAGCAGAGACTGACGAGAATCTCTTTCATTGAAATTGGTTGTCAAGCTTCCAAAAAACTACTAGTTAAATGAAATCTGACCAAACATTTTTTCACCCAATCTTGATGATACTTCCATTTAATGATCAGTACACCAATCCCACTTGGCTCACCAAATTTCGATCTTCTAGGTCAAACCGTTCCTTTGCAGTAACCGTTTTCATGTTTAGGTTTCACTCTGTTTTCTCCTATATGGATACATGTAGTTGGAAGTCTAAATCAAACACGGTTTGTGCTAGCTCTTTGAAACTTGGCACAATAATGTAGTTCCAAGTTCTATCGCTATGGTTTGTGTCCTATTGTACTAGCCCCAAGCAGAGACTGACGAGAATCACTTTCATTGAAAGGGGTTGCCAAGCTTCCAAAAAACTACGAGTTTCCTGAAATTTCAGCAAACATTTTTTCACCCAATCTTGATGATACTTCCATTTAATGAAAAGTACACCAATCCCACTTGGCTCACCAAATTTCGTCCTTCTAGGTCAAACCGTTCCTTTGCAGTAACCGTTTTCATGTTTAGGTTTCACTCTGTTTTCTCCTATAAAGATACATGTAGTTGGAACTCTAAATCAAACACGGTTTGTGGTAGCTCTTTGAAACTTGGCTCAATAATATAGTTCCAAGTTCTATCGCTATGGTTTGTGTCGTATTGAAGTAGCCCCAAGCAGAGACTGACGAGAATCACTTTAATTGAAAGGGGTTGCCAAGCTTCCAAAAAACTACTAGTTAAATGAAATCTCACCAAACATTTTTTCACCCAATCTTGATGATACTTGTAGGTGATGATCAGCCCACCAATCCCACTTGGCTCTCCAAATTTCGTTCTTAAGGTCAAACCGTTCCTTTGCAGTAACCGTTTTCATGTTTAGGTTTCACTCTGTTTTCTCCTATATGGATACATGTAGTTGGAACTCTAAATCAAACACGGATTGTGCTAGCGCTTTGAAACTTGGCACAATAATGTAGTTGCAAGTTCTATCGCTATGGTTTGTGTCCTATTGAAGTAGCCCCAAGCAGAGACCGACGAGAATCACTTTCATTGAAAGGGGTTGCCAATCTTCCAAAAAAGTACGAGTTTCCTGAAATCTCAGCAAACATTTTTTCACCCAATCTTGATGATACTTCCATTTAATGAAAAGTACACCAATCCCACTTGGCTCACCAAATTTCGTCCTTCTAGATCAAACCGTTCCTTTGCAGTAACCGTTTTCATGTTTAGGTTTCACTCTGTTTTCTCCTATATGGATACATGTAGTTGGAACTCTAAATCAAACACGGTTTGTGCTAGCTCTTTGAAACTTGGCAAAATAATATAGTTCCAAGTTCTATCGCTATGGTTTGTGTCGTATTGAAGTAGCCCCAAGCAGAGACTGACGAGAATCACTTTAATTGAAAGGGGTTGCCAAGCTTCCAAAAAACTACTAGTTAAATGAAATCTCACCAAACATTTTTTCACCCAATCTTGATGATACTTGTAGGTGATGATCAGCCCACCAATCCCACTTGGCTCTCCAAATTTCGTTCTTAAGGTCAAACCGTTCCTTTGCAGTAACCGTTTTCATGTTTAGGTTTCACTCTGTTTTCTCCTATATGGATACATGTAGTTGGAACTCTAAATCAAACACGGTTTGTGCTCGCTCTTTGAAACTTGGCACAATAATGTAGTTCCAAGTTCTATCGCTATGGTTTGTGACCTATTGAAGTAGCCCCAAGCTGAGACTGACGAGAATCACTTTAATTGAAAGGGGTTGCCAAGCTTCCAAAAAACTACTAGTTAAATGAAATCTCACCAAACATTTTTTCACCCAATCTTGATGATACTTGTAGGTGATTATCAGCCCACCAATCCCACTTGGCTCTCCAAATTTCGTTCTTAAGGTCAAACCGTTCCTTTGCAGTAACCGTTTTCATGTTTAGGTTTCACTCTGTTTTCTCCTATATGGATACATGTAGTTGGAACTCTAAATCAAACACGGTTTGTGCTCGCTCTTTGAAACTTGGCACAATAATGTAGTTCCAAGTTCTATCGCTATGGTTTGTGACCTATTGAAGTAGCCCCAAGCTGAGACTGAAAAGAATCACTTTCATTGAAAGGGGTTGCCAAGCTTTCAAAAAAGTACGAGTTTCTTGAAATCTCAGCAAAAATTTTTTCACCCAATATTGATGATAATTCCATTTAATGATCAGTACACCAATCCCACTTGGCTCACCAAATTTCGTTCTTCTAGGTTAAACCGTTTCTTTGCAGTAACCCTTTTCATGTTTAGGTTTCACTCTGTTTTCTCCTATATGGATACATGTAGTTGGAACTCTAAATCAAACACGGTTTGTGCTAGCTCTTTGAAACTTGGCAAAATAATGTAATTCCAAGTTCTATCGCTATGGTTTGTGTCCTATTGTAGTAGCCCCAAGCATAGACTGACGAGAATCACTTTCAATGAAAGGGGTTGCCAAGCTTCCAAAAAACTACGAGTTTCCTGAAATCTCAGCAAATATTTTTTCTCCCAATCTTGATGATACTTCCATTTAATGATCAGTACACCAATTCCACTTGGCTCACCAAATTTCGTTCTTCTAGGTTAAACCGTTCCTTTGCAGTAACCTTTTTCATGTTTAGGTTTCACTCTGTTTTCTCCTATATGGATACTTGTAGTTGGAACTCTAAATCATACACGGTTTGTGCTAGCTCTTTGAAACTTTGCAAAATAATGTAGTTCAAAGTTCTATCGCTATGGTTTGTGTCCTATTGAAGTAGCACCAAGCAGAGACTGACGAGAATCACTTTCATTGAAATTGGTTGCCAAGCTTCCAAAAAACTACTAGTTAAATGAAATCTCACCAAACATTTTTTCACCCAATCTTGATGATACTTCCATTTAATGATCAGTACACCAATCCCACTTGGCTCACCAAATTTCGTTCTTCTAGGTCAAACGTTCCTTTGCAGAAACCGTTTTCATGATTAGGTTTCACTCTGTTTTCTCCTATATGGATACATGTAGTTGGAACTCTAAATCAAACACGGTTTGTGCTAGCTCTTTGAAACTTGGCACAATAATGTAGTTCCAAGTTCTATCACTATGGTTTGTGTCCTATTGAAGTAGCCCCAAGCAGAGACTGACGAGAATCACTTTCATTGAAAGGGGTTGCCAAGCTTCCAAAAAACTACGAGTTTCCTGAAATCTCAGCAAACATTTTTTCACCCAATCTTGATGATACTTCCATTTAATGATCAGTACACCAATCCCACTTGTCTCACCAAATTTCGTTCTTCTAGGATAAACCGTTCCTTTGCAGTAACTATTTTCATGTTTAGGTTTCACTCTGTTTTCTCCAATATGGATACATGTAGTTGGAACTATAAATCAAACACGGTTTGTGCTAGCTCTTTGAAACTTGGCACAATAATGTAGTTCCAAGTTCTATCGCTATGGTTTGTGTCCTATTGAAGTAGCCCCAAGCAGAGACTGACGAGAATCACTTTCATTGAAGGGGTTGCCAAGCTTCCAAAAAACTACGAGTTTCCTGAAATCCCAGCAAACATTTTTTCACCCAATCTTGATGATACTTGCAGGTGATGATCAGCCCACCAATCCCACTTGGCTCACCAAATATCGTTCTTGTAGGTCAAACCGTTCCTTTGCAGTAACCGTTTTCATGTTTAGGTTTCACTCTGTTTTCTCCTATATGGATACATGTAGTTGGAACTCTAAATCAAACACGGTTTGTGCTAGCTGTTTGAAACTTGGCACAATAATGTAGTTCCAAGTTCTATCGCTATGGTTTGTGTCCTATTGAAGTAGCCCCAAGCAGAGACTGACGAGAATCACTTTCATTGAAAGGGGTTGCCAAGTTTCCAAAAAACTACGAGTTTCCTGAAATCTCAGCAAACATTTTTTCACCCAATCTTGATGATACTTGCAGGTAATGATCAGTACACCAATCCCACTTGGCTCACCAAAGTTCGTTCTTCTAGGTCAAACCGTTCCTTTGCAGTAACCGTTTTCATGTATACGTTTCACTCTGTTTTCTCCTATATGGATACATGTAGTTGGAACTCTAAATCAAACACGGTTTGTGCTAGCGCTTTGAAACTTGGCAAGTTCCAAGTTCTATCGCTATGTTTGTGTCCTATTGAAGTAGCCGCAAGCAGAGACTGACGAGAATCACTTTCATTGAAAGGGCTTGCCAAGCTTCCAAAAAACTACGAGTTTCCTGAAATCTCAGCAAATATTTTTTCACCCAATCTTGATGATACTTCCATTTAATGATCAGTACACCAATCCCACTTGGCTCACCAAATTTCGTTCTTCTAGGTTAAACCGTTCCTTTGCAGTAACCGTTTTCATGTTTAGGTTTCACTCTGTTTTCTCCTATATGGATACATGTAGTTGGAACTCTAAATCAAACACGGATTGTGCTAGCGCTTTGAAACTTTGCACAATAATGTAGTTCCAAGTTCTATCGCTATGGTTTGTGTCCTATTGAAGTAGCCCCAAGCAGAGACTGACGAGAATCACTTTCATTGAAAGGGGTTGCCAAGCTTCCAAAAAACTACGAGTTTCCAGAAATCTCAGCAAACATTTTTTCACCCAATCTTGATGATACTTGCAGGTAATTGTCAGTACACCAATCCCACTTGGCTCACCAAATTTCGTTCTTCTAGGTCAAACCGTTCCTTTGCAGTAACCGTTTTCATGTTTAGGTTTCACTCTGTTTTCTCCTATATGGATACATGTAGTTGGAACTCTAAATCAAACACGGTTTATGCTAGCTGTTTGAAACTTGGCACAATAATGTAGTTCCAAGTTCTATCGCTATGGTTTGTGTCCTATTGAAGTAGCCCCAAGCAGAGACTGACGAGAATCACTTTCATTGAAAGGGGTTGCCAAGCTTCCAAAAAACTACGAGTTTCCTGAAATCTCAGCAAACATTTTTTCACCCAATCTTGATGATACTTGCAGGTAATGATCAGTACACCAATCCCACTTGGCTCACCAAATTTCGTTCTTCTAGGTCAAACCGTTCCATTGCAGTAACCGTTTTCATGTTTAGGTTTCACTCTGTTTTCTCCTATATGGATACATGTAGTTGGAACTCTAAATCAAACACGGATTGTGCTAGCGCATTGAAACTTGGCACAATAATGTAGTTCCAAGTTCTATCGCTATGGTTTGTGTCCTACTGAAGTAGCCCCAAGCAGAGACTGACGAGAATCACTTTCATTGAAAGGGGTTGCCAAGCGTCCAAAAAACTACGAGTTTCCTGAAATCTCAGCAAACATTTTTTCACCCAATCTTGATGATACTTCCATTTAAGGATCAGTACACCAATCCCACTTGGCTCACCAAATTTCGTTCTTCTTGGTTAAACCGTTCCTTTGCAGTAACCGTTTTCATGTTTAGGTTTCACTCTGTTTTCTCCTATATGGATACATGTAGTTGGAAGTCTAAATCAAACACGGTTTGTGCTCGCTCTTTGATACTTGGCACAATAATGTAGTTCCAAGTTCTATCGCTATGGTTTGTGACCTATTGAAGTAGCCCCAAGCTGAGACTGAAAAGAATCACTTTCATTGAAAGGGGTTGCCAAGCTTTCAAAAAAGTACGAGTTTCCTGAAATCTCAGCAAACATTTTTTCAGCCAATCTTGATGATACTTCCATTTAATGATCAGTACACCAATCCCACTTGGCTCACCAACTTTCGATCTTCTAGGTCAAACCGTTCCTTTGCAGTAACCGTTTTCATGTTTAGGTTTCACTCTGTTTTCTCCTATATGGATACATGTATTTGGAACTCTAAATCAAACACGGTTTGTGCTAGCTCTTTGAAACTTGGCACAATAATGTAGTTCCAAGTTCTATCGATATGGTTTGTGTCCTATTGAAGCAGCCCCAAGCAGAGACTGACGAGAATCACTTTCATTGAAAGGGGTTGCCAAGCTTCCAAAAAAGTACGAGTTTCCTGAAATCTCAGCAAATATTTTTTCACCCAATCTTGATGATAATTCCATTTAATGATCAGTACACCAATCCCACTTGGCTCACCAAATTTCGTTCTTCTAGGTTAAACCGTTCCTTTGCAGTAACCGTTTTAATGTTTAGGTTTCACTCTGTTTTCTCCTATATGGATACATGCAGTTGGAACTCTAAATCATACACGGTTTGTGCTAGCTCTTTGAAACTTGGCAAAATAATGTAGTTCAAAGTTCTATCGCTATGGTTTGTGTCCTATTGAAGTAGCCCCAAGCAGAGACTGACGAGAATCACTTTCATTGAAATTGGTTGCCAAGCTTCCAAAAAACTACTAGTTAAATGAAATCTAACCAAACATTTTTTCACCCAATCTTGATGATACTTCCATTTAATGAACAGTACACCAATCCCACTTGGCTCACCAAATTTCGATCTTCTAGGTCAAACCGTTCCTTTGCAGTAACCGTTTTCATGTTTAGGTTTCACTCTGTTTTCTCCTATATGGATACATGTATTTGGAACTCTAAATCAAACACGGTTTGTGCTAGCTCTTTGAAACTTGTCACAATAATGTAGTTCCAAGTTCTATCGCTATGGTTTGTGTCCAATTGAAGTAGCCCCAAGCAGAGACTGACGAGAATCACTTTCATTGAAAGGGGTTGCCAAGCTTCCAAACAACTGCGAGTTTCCAGAAATCTCAGCAAACATTTTTTCCCCCAATCTTGATGATACTTAAATTTAAGGATCAGTACACCAATCCCACTTGGCTCACGAAATTTCGTTTTTCTAGGTTAAACCGTTTCTTTGCAGTAACCCTTTTCATGTTTAGGTTTCACTCTGTTTTCTCCTATATGGATACATGCAGTTGGAACTCTAAATCAAACACGGTTGATGCTAGCTCTTTGAAACTTGGCACAATAATGTAGTTCCAAGTTCTATCGCTATGGTTTGTGTCCTATTGAAGTAGCCCCAAGCAGAGACTGACGAGAATCTCTTTCATTGAAATTGGTTGTCAAGCTTCCAAAAAACTACTAGTTAAATGAAATCTGACCAAACATTTTTTCACCCAATCTTGATGATACTTCCATTTAATGATCAGTACACCAATCCCACTTGGCTCACCAAATTTCGATCTTCTAGGTCAAACCGTTCCTTTGCAGTAACCGTTTTCATGTTTAGGTTTCACTCTGTTTTCTCCTATATGGATACATGTAGTTGGAAGTCTAAATCAAACACGGTTTGTGCTAGCTCTTTGAAACTTGGCACAATAATGTAGTTCCAAGTTCTATCGCTATGGTTTGTGTCCTATTGTACTAGCCCCAAGCAGAGACTGACGAGAATCACTTTCATTGAAAGGGGTTGCCAAGCTTCCAAAAAACTACGAGTTTCCTGAAATTTCAGCAAACATTTTTTCACCCAATCTTGATGATACTTCCATTTAATGAAAAGTACACCAATCCCACTTGGCTCACCAAATTTCGTCCTTCTAGGTCAAACCGTTCCTTTGCAGTAACCGTTTTCATGTTTAGGTTTCACTCTGTTTTCTCCTATAAAGATACATGTAGTTGGAACTCTAAATCAAACACGGTTTGTGGTAGCTCTTTGAAACTTGGCTCAATAATATAGTTCCAAGTTCTATCGCTATGGTTTGTGTCGTATTGAAGTAGCCCCAAGCAGAGACTGACGAGAATCACTTTAATTGAAAGGGGTTGCCAAGCTTCCAAAAAACTACTAGTTAAATGAAATCTCACCAAACATTTTTTCACCCAATCTTGATGATACTTGTAGGTGATGATCAGCCCACCAATCCCACTTGGCTCTCCAAATTTCGTTCTTAAGGTCAAACCGTTCCTTTGCAGTAACCGTTTTCATGTTTAGGTTTCACTCTGTTTTCTCCTATATGGATACATGTAGTTGGAACTCTAAATCAAACACGGATTGTGCTAGCGCTTTGAAACTTGGCACAATAATGTAGTTGCAAGTTCTATCGCTATGGTTTGTGTCCTATTGAAGTAGCCCCAAGCAGAGACCGACGAGAATCACTTTCATTGAAAGGGGTTGCCAATCTTCCAAAAAAGTACGAGTTTCCTGAAATCTCAGCAAACATTTTTTCACCCAATCTTGATGATACTTCCATTTAATGAAAAGTACACCAATCCCACTTGGCTCACCAAATTTCGTCCTTCTAGATCAAACCGTTCCTTTGCAGTAACCGTTTTCATGTTTAGGTTTCACTCTGTTTTCTCCTATATGGATACATGTAGTTGGAACTCTAAATCAAACACGGTTTGTGCTAGCTCTTTGAAACTTGGCAAAATAATATAGTTCCAAGTTCTATCGCTATGGTTTGTGTCGTATTGAAGTAGCCCCAAGCAGAGACTGACGAGAATCACTTTAATTGAAAGGGGTTGCCAAGCTTCCAAAAAACTACTAGTTAAATGAAATCTCACCAAACATTTTTTCACCCAATCTTGATGATACTTGTAGGTGATGATCAGCCCACCAATCCCACTTGGCTCTCCAAATTTCGTTCTTAAGGTCAAACCGTTCCTTTGCAGTAACCGTTTTCATGTTTAGGTTTCACTCTGTTTTCTCCTATATGGATACATGTAGTTGGAACTCTAAATCAAACACGGTTTGTGCTCGCTCTTTGAAACTTGGCACAATAATGTAGTTCCAAGTTCTATCGCTATGGTTTGTGACCTATTGAAGTAGCCCCAAGCTGAGACTGACGAGAATCACTTTAATTGAAAGGGGTTGCCAAGCTTCCAAAAAACTACTAGTTAAATGAAATCTCACCAAACATTTTTTCACCCAATCTTGATGATACTTGTAGGTGATTATCAGCCCACCAATCCCACTTGGCTCTCCAAATTTCGTTCTTAAGGTCAAACCGTTCCTTTGCAGTAACCGTTTTCATGTTTAGGTTTCACTCTGTTTTCTCCTATATGGATACATGTAGTTGGAACTCTAAATAAAACACGGTTTGTGCTCGCTCTTTGAAACTTGGCACAATAATGTAGTTCCAAGTTCTATCGCTATGGTTTGTGACCTATTGAAGTAGCCCCAAGCTGAGACTGAAAAGAATCACTTTCATTGAAAGGGGTTGCCAAGCTTTCAAAAAAGTACGAGTTTCTTGAAATCTCAGCAAAAATTTTTTCACCCAATATTGATGATAATTCCATTTAATGATCAGTACACCAATCCCACTTGGCTCACCAAATTTCGTTCTTCTAGGTTAAACCGTTTCTTTGCAGTAACCCTTTTCATGTTTAGGTTTCACTCTGTTTTCTCCTATATGGATACATGTAGTTGGAACTCTAAATCAAACACGGTTTGTGCTAGCTCTTTGAAACTTGGCAAAATAATGTAATTCCAAGTTCTATCGCTATGGTTTGTGTCCTATTGTAGTAGCCCCAAGCATAGACTGACGAGAATCACTTTCAATGAAAGGGGTTGCCAAGCTTCCAAAAAACTACGAGTTTCCTGAAATCTCAGCAAATATTTTTTCTCCCAATCTTGATGATACTTCCATTTAATGATCAGTACACCAATTCCACTTGGCTCACCAAATTTCGTTCTTCTAGGTTAAACCGTTCCTTTGCAGTAACCTTTTTCATGTTTAGGTTTCACTCTGTTTTCTCCTATATGGATACTTGTAGTTGGAACTCTAAATCATACACGGTTTGTGCTAGCTCTTTGAAACTTTGCAAAATAATGTAGTTCAAAGTTCTATCGCTATGGTTTGTGTCCTATTGAAGTAGCACCATGCAGAGACTGACGAGAATCACTTTCATTGAAATTGGTTGCCAAGCTTCCAAAAAACTACTAGTTAAATGAAATCTCACCAAACATTTTTTCACCCAATCTTGATGATACTTCCATTTAATGATCAGTACACCAATCCCACTTGGCTCACCAAATTTCGTTCTTCTAGGTCAAACGTTCCTTTGCAGAAACCGTTTTCATGATTAGGTTTCACTCTGTTTTCTCCTATATGGATACATGTAGTTGGAACTCTAAATCAAACACGGTTTGTGCTAGCTCTTTGAAACTTGGCACAATAATGTAGTTCCAAGTTCTATCACTATGGTTTGTGTCCTATTGAAGTAGCCCCAAGCAGAGACTGACGAGAATCACTTTCATTGAAAGGGGTTGCCAAGCTTCCAAAAAACTACGAGTTTCCTGAAATCTCAGCAAACATTTTTTCACCCAATCTTGATGATACTTCCATTTAATGATCAGTACACCAATCCCACTTGGCTCACCAAATTTCGTTCTTCTAGGATAAACCGTTCCTTTGCAGTAACTATTTTCATGTTTAGGTTTCACTCTGTTTTCTCCAATATGGATACATGTAGTTGGAACTATAAATCAAACACGGTTTGTGCTAGCTCTTTGAAACTTGGCACAATAATGTAGTTCCAAGTTCTATCGCTATGGTTTGTGTCCTATTGAAGTAGCCCCAAGCAGAGACTGACGAGAATCACTTTCATTGAAAGGGGTTGCCAAGCTTCCAAAAAACTACGAGTTTCCTGAAATCTCAGCTAACATTTTTTCACCCAATCTTGATGATACTTGCAGGTGATGATCAGCCCACCAATCCCACTTGGCTCACCAAATTTCATTCTTCTAGGATAAACTGTTCCTTTGCAGTAACCGTTTTCATGTTTAGGTTTCACTCTGTTTTCTCCTATATGGATACATGTAGTTGGAACTCTAAATCAAACACGGTTTGTGCTAGCTCTTTGAAACTTGGCACAATAATGTAGTTCCAAGTTCCATCGCTATGGTTTGTGTCCTATTGAAGTAGCCCCAAGCAGAGACTGACGAGAATCACTTTCATTGTAAGGGGTTGCCATGCTTCCATAGAACTACGAGTTTCCTGAAATCTTAGCAAACATTTTTTCACCCAATCTTGATGATACTTCCATTTAATGATCAGTACACCAATCCCACTTGGCTCACCAAGTTTCGTTCTTCTAGGTCAAACCGTTCCTTTGCAGTAACCGTTTACATGTTTAGGTTTCACTCTGTTTTCTCCTATATGGATACATGTATTTGGAACTCTAAATCAAACACGGTTTGTGCTAGCTCTTTGAAACTTGGCACAATAATGTAGTTCCAAGTTCTATCGCTATGGTTTGTGTCCTATTGAAGAAGCCCCAAGCAGAGACTGACGAGAATCACTTTCATTGAAAGGGGTTGCCAAGCTTCCAAAAAACTACGAGTTACCTGAAATCTCAGCAAACATTTTTTCACCCAATCTTGATGATACTTGCAGGTGATGATCAGCCCACCAATCCCACTTGGCTCACCAAATTTCGTTTTTCTAGGTCAAACCGTTCCTTGGCAGTAACCGTTTTCATGTTTAGGTTTCACTGTGTTTTCTCCAATATAGATACATGTAGTTGTAACTCTAAATCAAACACGGTTTGTGCTAGCTCTTTGAAACGTGGCACAATAATGTAGTTCCAAGTTCTATCGCTATGATTTGTGTCCTATTGAAGTAGCCCCAAGCAGTGACCGACGAGAGTCACTTTCATTGAAAATGGTTGCCAAGCTTCCAAGAAACTACGAGTTTCCTGAAATCTCAGCAAACATTTTTTCACCCAATCTTGATGATACTTCCATTTAATGATCAGTACACCAATCCCACTTGGCTCACCAAATTTTGTTCCTCTAGGTTAAACCGTTCCTTTGCAGTAACCGTTTTCATGTTTAGGTTTCACTCTGTTTTCTCCAATATGGATACATGTAGTTGGAAGTCTAAATCAAACACGGTTTGTGCTAGCTCATTGAAACTTGGCACAATAATGTAGTTCCAAGTTCTATCCCTATGGTTTGTGTCCTATTGAAGTAGCCCCAAGCAGAGACTGACAAGAATCACTTTCATTGAAAGGGGTTGCCAAGCTTCCAAAAAACTACGAGTTTCCTGAAATCTCAGCAAACATTTAATTCACCCAATCTTGATGATACTTCCATTTAATGATCAGTACACCAATCCCACTTGGCTCACCAAATTTCGTTCTTCTAGGTCAAACCGTTCCTTTGCAGTAACCATTTTCATGTTTAGGTTTCACTCTGTTTTCTCCTATATGGATACATGTAGTTGGAACTCTAAATCAAACACGGTTTGTGCTAGCTCTTTGAAACTTGGCACAATAATGTAGTTCCAAGTTCTATCGCTATGGTTTGTGTCCTATTGAAGTAGCCCCAAGCAGAGACTGACGAGAATCACTTTCATTGAAAGGGGTTGCCAAGCTTCCAAAAAACTACGAGTTTCCTGAAATCTCAGCAAACATTTTTTCACCCAATCTTGATGATACTTGCAGGTGATGATCAGCACACCAATCCCACTTGGCTCACCAAATTTCGTTCTTCTAGGTCAAACCGTTCCTTTGCAGTAACCGTTTTCATGTTTAGGTTTCACTCTGTTTTCTCCTATATGGATACATGTAGTTGGAACTCTATATCAAACACGGTTTGTGCTAGCTCTTTGTAACTTGGCACAATAATATAGTTACAAGTTCTATCGCTATGGTTTGTGTCCTATTGAAGTAGCCCCAAGCAGAGACTGACGAGAATCACTTTCATTGAAAGGGGTTGCCAAGCTTCCAAAAAACTACGAGTTTCCTGAAATCTCAGCAAACATTTTTTCACCCAATCTTGATGATACTTCCATTTAAAGATCAGTACACCAATCCCACTTGGCTCACCAAATTTCGTTCTTCTAGGTCAAATGTTCTTTTGCAGAAACCGTTTTCATGATTAGGTTTCACTCTGTTTTCTCCTATATGGATACTTGTAGTTGGAACTCTAATTCAAACACGGTTTGTGCTAGCTCTTTGAAACTTGGCACAATAATGTAGTTCCAAGTTCTATCGCTATGGTTTGTGTCCTATTGAAGTAGCCCCAAGCAGAGACTGACGAGAATCACTTTCATTGAAAGGGGTTGCCAAGCTTCCAAAAAACTACGAGTTTCCTGAAATCTCAGCTAACATTTTTTCACCTAATCTTGATGATACTTGCAGGTGATGATCAGCCCACCAATCCCACTTGGCTCACCAAATTTCGTTCTTCTAGGTCAAACCGTTCCTTTGCAGTAACCGTTTTCATGTTTAGGTTTCACTCTGTTTTCTCCTATAGGTATACATGTAGTTGGAACTCTAAATCAAACACAGTTTGTGCTAGCTGTTTGAAGCTTGGCACAATAATGTAGTTCCACGTTCTATCACTATGGTTTGTGTCCTATTGAAGTAGCCCCAAGCATAGACTGACGAGAATCACTTTCAATGAAAGGGGTTGCCAAGCTTCCAAAAAACTACGAGTTTCCTGAAATCTCAGCAAATATTTTTTCTCCCAATCTTGATGATACTTCCATTTAATGATCAGTACACCAATTCCTCTTGGCTCACCAAATTTCGTTCTTCTAGGTTAAACCGTTCCTTTGCAGTAACCTTTTTCATGTTTAGGTTTCACTCTGTTTTCTCCTATATGGATACTTGTAGTTGGAACTCTAAATCATACACGGTTTGTGCTAGCTCTTTGAAACTTTGCAAAATAATGTAGTTCAAAGTTCTATCGCTATGGTTTGTGTCCTATTGAAGTAGCACCAAGCAGAGACTGACGAGAATCACTTTCATTGAAATTGGTTGCCAAGCTTCCAAAAAACTACTAGTTAAATGAAATCTCACCAAACATTTTTTCACCCAATCTTGATGATACTTCCATTTAATGATCAGTACACCAATCCCACTTGGCTCACCAAATTTCGTTCTTCTAGGTCAAACGTTCCTTTGCAGAAACCGTTTTCATGATTAGGTTTCACTCTGTTTTCTCCTATATGGATACATGTAGTTGGAACTCTAAATCAAACACGGTTTGTGCTAGCTCTTTGAAACTTGGCACAATAATGTAGTTCCAAGTTCTATCACTATGGTTTGTGTCCTATTGAAGTAGCCCCAAGCAGAGACTGACGAGAATCACTTTCATTGAAAGGGGTTGCCAAGCTTCCAAAAAACTACGAGTTTCCTGAAATCTCAGCAAACATTTTTTCACCCAATCTTGATGATACTTCCATTTAATGATCAGTACACCAATCCCACTTGTCTCACCAAATTTCGTTCTTCTAGGATAAACCGTTCCTTTGCAGTAACTATTTTCATGTTTAGGTTTCACTCTGTTTTCTCCAATATGGATACATGTAGTTGGAACTATAAATCAAACACGGTTTGTGCTAGCTCTTTGAAACTTGGCACAATAATGTAGTTCCAAGTTCTATCGCTATGGTTTGTGTCCTATTGAAGTAGCCCCAAGCAGAGACTGACGAGAATCACTTTCATTGAAAGGGGTTGCCAAGCTTCCAAAAAACTACGAGTTTCCTGAAATCTCAGCTAACATTTTTTCACCCAATCTTGATGATACTTGCAGGTGATGATCAGCCCACCAATCCCACTTGGCTCACCAAATTTCATTCTTCTAGGATAAACTGTTCCTTTGCAGTAACCGTTTTCATGTTTAGGTTTCACTCTGTTTTCTCCTATATGGATACATGTAGTTGGAACTCTAAATCAAACACGGTTTGTGCTAGCTCTTTGAAACTTGGCACAATAATGTAGTTCCAAGTTCCATCGCTATGGTTTGTGTCCTATTGAAGTAGCCCCAAGCAGAGACTGACGAGAATCACTTTCATTGTAAGGGGTTGCCATGCTTCCATAGAACTACGAGTTTCCTGAAATCTTAGCAAACATTTTTTCACCCAATCTTGATGATACTTCCATTTAATGATCAGTACACCAATCCCACTTGGCTCACCAAGTTTCGTTCTTCTAGGTCAAACCGTTCCTTTGCAGTAACCGTTTACATGTTTAGGTTTCACTCTGTTTTCTCCTATATGGATACATGTATTTGGAACTCTAAATCAAACACGGTTTGTGCTAGCTCTTTGAAACTTGGCACAATAATGTAGTTCCAAGTTCTATCGCTATGGTTTGTGTCCTATTGAAGAAGCCCCAAGCAGAGACTGACGAGAATCACTTTCATTGAAAGGGGTTGCCAAGCTTCCAAAAAACTACGAGTTACCTGAAATCTCAGCAAACATTTTTTCACCCAATCTTGATGATACTTGCAGGTGATGATCAGCCCACCAATCCCACTTGGCTCACCAAATTTCGTTTTTCTAGGTCAAACCGTTCCTTGGCAGTAACCGTTTTCATGTTTAGGTTTCACTGTGTTTTCTCCAATATAGATACATGTAGTTGTAACTCTAAATCAAACACGGTTTGTGCTAGCTCTTTGAAACGTGGCACAATAATGTAGTTCCAAGTTCTATCGCTATGATTTGTGTCCTATTGAAGTAGCCCCAAGCAGTGACCGACGAGAGTCACTTTCATTGAAAATGGTTGCCAAGCTTCCAAGAAACTACGAGTTTCCTGAAATCTCAGCAAACATTTTTTCACCCAATCTTGATGATACTTCCATTTAATGATCAGTACACCAATCCCACTTGGCTCACCAAATTTTGTTCCTCTAGGTTAAACCGTTCCTTTGCAGTAACCGTTTTCATGTTTAGGTTTCACTCTGTTTTCTCCAATATGGATACATGTAGTTGGAAGTCTAAATCAAACACGGTTTGTGCTAGCTCATTGAAACTTGGCACAATAATGTAGTTCCAAGTTCTATCCCTATGGTTTGTGTCCTATTGAAGTAGCCCCAAGCAGAGACTGACAAGAATCACTTTCATTGAAAGGGGTTGCCAAGCTTCCAAAAAACTACGAGTTTCCTGAAATCTCAGCAAACATTTAATTCACCCAATCTTGATGATACTTCCATTTAATGATCAGTACACCAATCCCACTTGGCTCACCAAATTTCGTTCTTCTAGGTCAAACCGTTCCTTTGCAGTAACCATTTTCATGTTTAGGTTTCACTCTGTTTTCTCCTATATGGATACATGTAGTTGGAACTCTAAATCAAACACGGTTTGTGCTAGCTCTTTGAAACTTGGCACAATAATGTAGTTCCAAGTTCTATCGCTATGGTTTGTGTCCTATTGAAGTAGCCCCAAGCAGAGACTGACGAGAATCACTTTCATTGAAAGGGGTTGCCAAGCTTCCAAAAAACTACGAGTTTCCTGAAATCTCAGCAAACATTTTTTCACCCAATCTTGATGATACTTGCAGGTGATGATCAGCACACCAATCCCACTTGGCTCACCAAATTTCGTTCTTCTAGGTCAAACCGTTCCTTTGCAGTAACCGTTTTCATGTTTAGGTTTCACTCTGTTTTCTCCTATATGGATACATGTAGTTGGAACTCTATATCAAACACGGTTTGTGCTAGCGCTTTGTAACTTGGCACAATAATATAGTTACAAGTTCTATCGCTATGGTTTGTGTCCTATTGAAGTAGCCCCAAGCAGAGACTGACGAGAATCACTTTCATTGAAAGGGGTTGCCAAGCTTCCAAAAAACTACGAGTTTCCTGAAATCTCAGCAAACATTTTTTCACCCAATCTAGATGATACTTCCATTTAAAGATCAGTACACCAATCCCACTTGGCTCACCAAATTTCGTTCTTCTAGGTCAAATGTTCTTTTGCAGAAACCGTTTTCATGATTAGGTTTCACTCTGTTTTCTCCTATATGGATACTTGTAGTTGGAACTCTAATTCAAACACGGTTTGTGCTAGCTCTTTGAAACTTGGCACAATAATGTAGTTCCAAGTTCTATCGCTATGGTTTGTGTCCTATTGAAGTAGCCCCAAGCAGAGACTGACGAGAATCACTTTCATTGAAAGGGGTTGCCAAGCTTCCAAAAAACTACGAGTTTCCTGAAATCTCAGCTAACATTTTTTCACCTAATCTTGATGATACTTGCAGGTGATGATCAGCCCACCAATCCCACTTGGCTCACCAAATTTCGTTCTTCTAGGTCAAACCGTTCCTTTGCAGTAACCGTTTTCATGTTTAGGTTTCACTCTGTTTTCTCCTATAGGTATACATGTAGTTGGAACTCTAAATCAAACACAGTTTGTGCTAGCTGTTTGAAGCTTGGCACAATAATGTAGTTCCACGTTCTATCACTATGGTTTGTGTCCTATTGAAGTAGCCCCAAGCAGAGAGCGACGAGAATCACTTTCATTGAAAGGGGTTGCCAAGCTTCCAAAAAACTACGAGTTTCCTGAAATCTCAGCAAATATTTTTTCACCCAATCTTGATGATACTTCCATTTAATGATCAGTACACCAATCCCACATGGCTGACCCAATTTCGTTCTTCTAGGTTAAACCATTCCTTTGCAGTAACCCTTTTCATGTTTAGGTTTCACTCTGTCTTCTCCTATATTGATACATGTAGTTGGAACTCTAAATCAAACACGGTTTGTGCTAGCGCTTTGAAACTTGGCACAATAATATAGTTCCAAGTTCTATCGCTATGGTTTGTGTCCTATTGAAGTAGCCCCAAGCAGAGACCGACGAGAATCACTTTCATTGAAAGGGGTTGCCAAGCTTCCAAGAAACTACGAGTTTCCTGAAATCTCAGCAAACATTTTTTCACCCAATCTTGATGACACTTCCATTTAGTGATCAGTACACCAATCCCACTTGGCTCACCAAATTTTGTTCCTCTAGGTTAAACCGTTCCTTTGCAGTAACCGTTTTCATGTTTAGGTTTCACTCTGTTTTCTCCAATATGGATACATGTAGTTGGAAGTCTAAATCAAACACGGTTTGTGCTAGCTCTTTGAAACTTGGCACAATAATGTAGTTCCAAGTTCTATAGCTATGGTTTGTGTCCTATTGAAGTAGCCCCAAGCAGAGACTGACGAGAATCACTTTCATTGTAAGGGGTTGCCATGCTTCCATAACACTACGAGTTTCCTGAAATCTTAGCAAACATTTTTTCACCCAATCTTGATGATACTTCCATTTAATGATCAGTACACCAATCCCACTTGGCTCACCAAGTTTCATTCTTCTAGGTCAAACCGTTCCTTTGCAGTAACCGTTTACATGTTTAGGTTTCACTCTGTTTTCTCCTATATGGATACATGTAGTTGGAACTATAAATCAAACACGGTTTGTGCTAGCTCTTTGAAACTTGGCACAATAATGTAGTTCCAAGTTCTATCGCTATGGTTTGTGTCCTATTGAAGTAGCCCCAAGCAGAGACTGACGAGAATCACTTTCATTGAAAGGGGTTGCCAAGCTTCCAAAAAACTACGAGTTTCCTGAAATCTCAGCTAACATTTTTTCACCCAATCTTGATGATACTTGCAGGTGATGATCAGCCCACCAATCCCACTTGGCTCACCAAATTTCGTTCTTCTATGTCAAACCGTTCCTTTGCAGTAACCGTTTTCATGTTTAGGTTTCACTCTGTTTTCTCCAATATGGATACAAGTAGTTGGAAGTCTAAATCAAACACGGTTTGTGCTAGCTCTTTGAAACTTGGTACAATAATGTAGTTCCAAGTTCTATCCCTATGGTTTGTGTCCTATTGAAGTAGCCCCAAGCAGAGACTGACGAGAATCACATTCATTGAAAGGGGTTGCCAAGCTTCCAAAAAACTACGATTTTCCTGAAATCTCAGCAAACATTTAATTCAACCAATCTTGATGATACTTCCATTTAATGATCAGTACACCAATCCCACTTGGCTCACCAAATTTCATTCTTCTAGGATAAACTGTTCCTTTGCAGTAACCGTTTTCATGTTTAGGTTTCACTCTGTTTTCTCCTATATGGATACATGTAGTTGGAACTCTAAATCAAACACGGTTTGTGCTAGCTCTTTGAAACTTGGCACAATAATGTAGTTCCAAGTTCCATCGCTATGGTTTGTGTCCTATTGAAGAAGCCCCAAGCAGAGACTGACGAGAATCACTTTCATTGAAAGGGGTTGCCAAGCTTCCAAAAAACTACGAGTTACCTGAAATCTCAGCAAACATTTTTTCACCCAATCTTGATGATACTTGCAGGTGATGATCAGCCCACCAATCCCACTTGGCTCACCAAATTTCGTTTTTCTAGGTCAAACCGTTACTTGGCAGTAACCGTTTTCATGTTTAGGTTTCACTGTGTTTTCTCCAATATAGATACATGTAGTTGTAACTCTAAATCAAACACGGTTTGTGCTAGCTCTTTGAAACGTGGCACAATAGTGTAGTTCCAAGTTCTATCGCTATGGTTTGTGTCCTATTGAAGTAGCCCCAAGCAGTGACCGACGAGAGTCACTTTCATTGAAAGGGGTTGCCAAGCTTCCAAGAAACTACGAGTTTCCTGAAATCTCAGCAAACATTTTTTCACCCAATCTTGATGATACTTCCATTTAATGATCAGTACACCAATCCCACTTGGCTCACCAAATTTCATTCTTCTAGGATAAACCGTTCCTTTGCAGTAACCGTTTTCATGTTTAGGTTTCACTCTGTTTTCTCCTATATGGATACATGTAGTTGGAACTCTAAATCAAACACGGTTTGTGCTAGCTCTTTGAAACTTGGCACAATAATGTAGTTCCAAGTTCTATAGCTATGGTTTGTGTCCTATTGAAGTAGCCCCAAGCAGAGACTGACGAGAATCACTTTCATTGTAAGGGGTTGCCATGCTTCCATAACACTACGAGTTTCCTGAAATCTTAGCAAACATTTTTTCACCCAATCTTGATGATACTTCCATTTAATGATCAGTACACCAATCCCACTTGGCTCACCAAGTTTCGTTCTTCTAGGTCAAACCGTTCCTTTGCAGTAACCGTTTACATGTTTAGGTTTCACTCTGTTTTCTCCTATATGGATACATGTAGTTGGAACTATAAATCAAACACGGTTTGTGCTAGCTCTTTGAAACTTGGCACAATAATGTAGTTCCAAGTTCTATCGCTATGGTTTGTGTCCTATTGAAGTAGCCCCAAGCAGAGACTGACGAGAATCACTTTCATTGAAAGGGGTTGCCAAGCTTCCAAAAAACTACGAGTTTCCTGAAATCTCAGCTAACATTTTTTCACCCAATCTTGATGATACTTGCGGGTGATGATCAGCCCACCAATCCCACTTGGCTCACCAAATTTCGTTCTTCTATGTCAAACCGTTCCTTTGCAGTAACCGTTTTCATGTTTAGGTTTCACTGTGTTTTCTCCAATATGGATACAAGTAGTTGGAAGTCTAAATCAAACACGGTTTGTGCTAGCTCTTTGAAACTTGGCACAATAATGTAGTTCCAAGTTCTATCCCTATGGTTTGTGTCCTATTGAAGTAGCCCCAAGCAGAGACTGACGAGAATCACATTCATTGAAAGGGGTTGCCAAGCTTCCAAAAAACTACGATTTTCCTGAAATCTCAGCAAACATTTAATTCACCCAATCTTGATGATACTTCCATTTAATGATCAGTACACCAATCCCACTTGGCTCACCAAATTTCATTCTTCTAGGATAAACTGTTCCTTTGCAGTAACCGTTTTCATGTTTAGGTTTCACTCTGTTTTCTCCTATATGGATACATGTAGTTGGAACTCTAAATCAAACACGGTTTGTGCTAGCTCTTTGAAACTTGGCACAATAATGTAGTTCCAAGTTCCATCGCTATGGTTTGTGTCCTATTGAAGTAGCCCCAAGCAGAGACTGACGAGAATCACTTTCATTGTAAGGGGTTGCCAAGCTTCCAAAAAACTACGAGTTTCCTGAAATCTTAGCAAACATTTTTTCACCCAATCTTGATGATACTTCCATTTAATGATCAGTACACCAATCCCACTTGGCTCACCAAGTTTCGTTCTTCTAGGTCAAACCGTTCCTTTGCAGTAACCATTTACATGTTTAGGTTTCACTCTGTTTTCTCCTATATGGATACATGTATTTGGAACTCTAAATCAAACACGGTTTGTGCTAGCTCTTTGAAACTTGGCACAATAATGTAGTTCCAAGTTCTATCGCTATGGTTTGTGTCCTATTGAAGAAGCCCCAAGCAGAGACTGACGAGAATCACTTTCATTGAAAGGGGTTGCCAAGCTTCCAAAAAACTACGAGTTACCTGAAATCTCAGCAAACATTTTTTCACCCAATCTTGATGATACTTGCAGGTGATGATCAGCCCACCAATCCCACTTGGCTCACCAAATTTCGTTTTTCTAGGTCAAACCGTTCCTTGGCAGTAACCGTTTTCATGTTTAGGTTTCACTCTGTTTTCTCCAATATAGATACATGTAGTTGTAACTCTAAATCAAACACGGTTTGTGCTAGCTCTTTGAAACGTGGCACAATAATGTAGTTCCAAGTTCTATCGCTATGGTTTGTGTCCTATTGAAGTAGCCCCAAGCAGTGACCGACGAGAGTCACTTTCATTGAAAGGGGTTGCCAAGCTTCCAAGAAACTACGAGTTTCCTGAAATCTCAGCAAACATTTTTTCACCCAATCTTGATGATACTTCCATTTAATGATCAGTACACCAATCCCACTTGGCTCACCAAATTTTGTTCCTCTAGGTTAAACCGTTCCTTTGCAGTAACCGTTTTCATGTTTAGGTTTCACTCTGTTTTCTCCTATATGGATACATGTAGTTGGAAGTCTAAATCAAACACGGTTTGTGCTAGCTCATTGAAACTTGGCACAATAATGTAGTTCCAAGTTCTATCCCTATGGTTTGTGTCCTATTGAAGTAGCCCCAAGCAGAGACTGACAAGAATCACTTTCATTGAAAGGGGTTGCCAAGCTTCCAAAAAACGACGAGTTTCCTGAAATCTCAGCAAACATTTAATTCACCCAATCTTGATGATACTTCCATTTAATGATCAGTACACCAATCCCACTTGGCTCACCAAATTTCGTTCTTCTAGGTCAAACCGTTCCTTTGCAGTAACCATTTTCATGTTTAGGTTTCACTCTGTTTTCTCCTATATGGATACATGTAGTTGGAACTCTAAATCAAACACGGTTTGTGCTAGCTCTTTGAAACTTGGCACAATAATGTAGTTCCAAGTTCTATCGCTATGGTTTGTGTCCTATTGAAGTAGCCCCAAGCAGAGACTGACGAGAATCACTTTCATTGAAAGGGGTTGCCAAGCTTCCAAAAAACTACGAGTTTCCTGAAATCTCAGCAAACATTTTTTCACCCAATCTTGATGATACTTGCAGGTGATGATCAGCACACCAATCCCACTTGGCTCACCAAATTTCGTTCTTCTAGGTCAAACCGTTCCTTTGCAGTAACCGTTTTCATGTTTAGGTTTCACTCTGTTTTCTCCTATATGGATACATGTAGTTGGAACTCTATATCAAACACGGTTTGTGCTAGCGCTTTGTAACTTGGCACAATAATATAGTTACAAGTTCTATCGCTATGGTTTGTGTCCTATTGAAGTAGCCCCAAGCAGAGACTGACGAGAATCACTTTCATTGAAAGGGGTTGCCAAGCTTCCAAAAAACTACGAGTTTCCTGAAATCTCAGCAAACATTTTTTCACCCAATCTTGATGATACTTCCATTTAATGAAAAGTACACCAATCCCACTTGACTCACCAAATTTCGTCCTTCTAGGTCAAACCGTTCCTTTGCAGTAACCGTTTTCATGTTTAGGTTTCACTCTGTTTTCTCCTATATGGATACATGTAGTTGGAACTCTAAATCAAACACGGTTTGTGCTAGCTCTTTGAAACTTGGCACAATAATGTAGTTCCAAGTTCTATCACTATGGTTTGTGTCCTATTGAAGTAGCCCCAAGCAGAGACTGACGAGAATCACTTTCATTGAAAGGGGTTGCCAAGCTTCCAAAAAACTACGAGTTTCCTGAAATCTCAGCAAACATTTTTTCACCCAATCTTGATGATACTTCCATTTAATGATCAGTACACAAATCCCACTTGGCTCACCAAATTTCGTTCTTCTAGGATAAACCGTTCCTTTGCAGTAACTATTTTCATGTTTAGGTTTCACTCTGTTTTCTCCAATATGGATACATGTAGTTGGAACTATAAATCAAACACGGTTTGTGCTAGCTCTTTGAAACTTGGCACAATAATGTAGTTCCAAGTTCTATCGCTATGGTTTGTGTCCTATTGAAGTAGCCCCAAGCAGAGACTGACGAGAATCACTTTCATTGAAAGGGGTTGCCAAGCTTCCAAAAAACTACGAGTTTCCTGAAATCTCAGCTAACATTTTTTCACCCAATCTTGATGATACTTGCAGGTGATGATCAGCCCACCAATCCCACTTGGCTCACCAAATTTCGTTCTTCTATGTCAAACCGTTCCTTTGCAGTAACCGTTTTCATATTTAGGTTTCACTCTGTTTTCTCCTATATGGATACATGTAGTTGGAACTCTAAATCAAACTCGGTTTGTGCTAGCTCTTTGAAACTTGGCACAATAATGTAGTTCCAAGTTCTATCACTATGGTTTGTGTCCTATTGAAGTAGCCCCAAGCAGAGACTGACGAGAATCACTTTCACTAAAAGGGGTTGCAAAGCTACCACAAAATTACGAGTTTCCTGAAATCTCAGCAAACATTTTTTCACCCAATATTGATGATACTTCCATTTAATGATCAGTACACCAATCCCACTTGGCTCACCAAATTTCGTTCTTCTATGTTAAACCGTTCCTTTGCAGTAACCGTTTTCATGTTTAGGTTTCACTCTGTTTTTTCCAATATGGATACATGTAGTTGGAACTCTAAATCAAGCACGGTTTGTGCAAGCTCTTTGAAACTTGGCACAATAATGTAGTTCCAAGTTCTATCACTATGGTTTGTGTCCTATTGAAGTAGCCCCAAGCAGAGACTGACGAGAATCACTTTCATTGAAAGGGGTTGCCAAGCTTCAAAAAAACTGCGAGTTTCCTGAATTCTCAGCAAACATTTTTTCACCCAATCTTGATGATACTTCCATTTAATGATCAGTACACCAATCCCACTTGGCTCACCAAATTTCGTTGTTCTAGGTTAAACCGTTCCTTTGAGGTGACCCTTTTCATGTTTAGGTTTCACTCTGTTTTCTCCTATATGGATACATGTAGTTGGAACTCTAAATCAAACACGGTTTGTGCTAGCTCTTTGAAAATTGGCACAATAATGTAGTTCCAAGTTCTATCGCTATGGTTTGTGTCCTATTGAAGTATCCCAAAGCAGAGACTGACGAGAATCACTTTCACTGAAAGGGGTTGCCAAGTTTCAAAAAAACTGCGAGTTTCCTGAAATCTCAGCTAACATTTTTTCACCCAATCTTGATGATACTTGCAGGTGATGATCAGCCCACCAATCCCACTTGGCTCACCAAATTTCGTTCTTCTAGGTCAAACCGTTCCTTTGCAGTAACCATTTTCATGTTTAGGTTTCACTCTGTTTTCTCCTATATGGATACCTGTAGTTGCAACTCTAAATCAAACGTGGTTTGTGCTAGCTCTTTGAAACTTGGCACAATAATGTAGTTCCAAGGTCTATCGCTATGGTTTGTGTCCTATTGAAGTAGACCCAAGGAGAGACTGACGAGAATCACTTTCATTGAAAGGGGTTGCCAAGCTTCAAAAAACTGCGAGTTTCCTGAAATCTCAGCAAACATTTTTTCACCCAATCTTGATGATACTTCCATTTAATGATCAGTACACCAATCCCACTTGGCTCACCAAATTTCGTTCTTCTATGTCAAACAGTTCCTATGCAGTAACCGTTTTCATGTTTAGGTTTCACTCTGTTTTCTCCTATATGGATACATGTAGTTGGAACTCTAAATCAAACACGGTTTGTGCTAGCTCTTTGAAACTTGGCACAATAATGTAGTTCCAAGTTCTATCGCTATGGTTTGTGTCCTATTGAAGTAGCCCCAAGCAGAGACTGACGAGAATCACTTTCATTGAAAGTGGTCGCCAAGCTTCCAAAAAACTACGAGTTTCCTGAAATCTCAGCAAACATTTTTTCACCCAATCTTGATGATACTTCCATTTAATGATCAGTACACCAATCCCACTTGGCTCACCAAATTTCGTTCTTCTATGTCAAACCGTACCTTTGCAGTAACCGTTTTCATGTTTAGGTTTCATTCTGTTTCTCCTATATGGATACATGTAGTTGGAACTCTAAATCAAACACGGTTTGTGCTAGCTCTTTGAAACTTGGCACAATAATGTAGTTCCACGTTCTATCGCTATGGTTTGTGTCCTATTGAAGTAGCCCCAAGCAGAGACTGACGAGAATCACTTTCATTGAAAGGGGTTGCCAAGCTTCCAAAAAACTACGAGTTTCCTGAAATCTCAGCTAACATTTTTTCACCCAATCTTGATGATACTTGCAGGTGATGATCAGCCCACCAATCCCACTTGGCTCACCAAATTTCGTTTTTCTAGGTCAAACCGTTCCTTTGCAGTAACCGTTTTCATGTTTAGGTTTCACTCTGTTTTCTCCTATATGGATACATGTAGTTGGAACTCTAAATCAAACACGGTTTGTGCTAGCGCTTTGAAACTTGGCACAATAATATACTTCCAAGTTCTTTAACTATGGTTTGTGTCCTATTGAATTAGCCCCAAGCAGACACTGACGAGAATCACTTTCATTGAAAGGGGTTGCAAAGCTACCAAAAAACTACGAGTTTCCTGAAATCTCAGCAAACATTTTTTCACCCAATCTTGATGATACTTCCATTAAATGATCAGTACACCAATCCCACTTGGCTCACCAAATTTCGTTCTTCTATGTCAAACCGTTCCTTTGCAGTAACCGTTTTCATGTTTAGGTTTCAATCTGGTTTTCTCCTATATGGATACATGTAGTTGGAACTCTAAATCAAACACGGTTTGTGCTAGCTCTTTGAAACTTGGCACAATAATGTAGTTCCAAGTTCTATCGCTATGGTTTGTGTCCTATTGAAGTAGCCCCAAGCAGAGACTGACGAGAATCACTTTCATTGAAAGGGGTTGCCAAGCTTCCAAAAAACTACGAGATTCCTGAAATCTCAGCAAACATTTTTTCACCCAATCTTGATGATACTTAAATTTAATGATCAGTACACCAATCCCACTTGGCTCACCAAATTTCATTCTTCTAGGTTAAACCTTTCTTTTGCAGTAACCGTTTTCATGTTTAGGTTTCACTCTGTTTTCTCCTTTATGGATACATGTAGTTGGAACTCCAAATCAAACACGGTTTGTGCTAGCTCTTTGAAACGCGGCACAATAATGTAGTTCCAAGTTCTATCACTATGGTTTGTGTCCTATTGAAGTAGCCCCAAGCAGAGACTGACGAGAATCACTTTCATTGAAAGGGGTTGCCAAGCTTCCAAAAAACTGCGAGTTTTCTGAAATCTCAGCAAACATTTTTTCACCCAATCTTGATGATACTTCCATTTAATGATAAGTACACCATTCCCACTTGGCTCACCAAATTTCATTCTTCTAGGTTAAACCGTTCCTTTGCAGTAACCGTTTTCATGTTTAGGTTTCACTCTGTTTTCTCCTATATGGATACATGTAGTTGGAACTCTAAATCAAACACGGTTTGTGCTAGCGCTTTGAAACTTTTCACAACAATATAGTTCCAAGTTCTATCGCTATGGTTTGTGTCCTATTGAAGTAGACCCAAGCAGAGACCAACGAGAATCACTTTCATTGAAAGGGGTTGCCAAGCTTCCAAAAAACTATGAGTTTCCTGAAATCTCAGCAAACATTTTTTCAGCAATATTGATGATACTTCCATTTAATGATCAGTACACCAATCCCACTTGGATCACCAAATTTCGTTTTTCTAGGTCAAACCGTTCCTTTGCAGTAACCGTTTTCATGTTTAGGTTTCACTCTGTTTTCTCCTATATGGATACATGTAGTTGGAACTCTAAATCAAACGTGGTTTGTGCTAGCTCTTTGAAACTTGGCACAATAATGTAATTCCAAGTTCTATCGCTATGGTTTGTGTCCTATTGAAGTAGCCCCAAGCAGAGACTGACGAGAATCACTTTCATTGAAAGGGGTTGCCAAGCTTCCAAATACTACGAATTTCCTGAAATCTCAGCAAACATTTTTTCACCCAATCTTGATGATACTTCCATTTAATGAAAAGTACACCAATCCCACTTGGCTCACCAAATTTCGTTCTTCTAGGTCAAACCGTTCCTTTGCAGGAACCGTTTTCATGTTTAGGTTTCACTCTGCTTTCTCCTATATGGATACATCTAGTTGGAACTCTAAATCAAACACGGTTTTTGCTAGCTCTTTGAAACTTGGCACAATAATGTAGTTCCAAGTTCTATCGCTATGGTTTCTGTCCTATTGAAGTAGCCCCAAGTAGAGACTGACGAGAATCACTTTCATTGAAAGGGGTTGCAAAGCTTCCAAAAAACTACGAGTTTCCTGAAATACCAGCTAACATTTTTTCACCCAATCTTGATGATACTTGCAGGTGATGATCAGCCCACCAATCCCACTTGGCTCACCAAATTTCGTTCTTCTAGGTCAAACCGTTCCTTTGCAGTAACCGTTTTCATGTTTAGGTTTCACTGTTTTCTCCTATATGGATACCTGTAGTTGGAACTCTAAATCAAACGCGGTTTGTGCTAGCTCTTTGAAACTTGGCACAATAATGTAGTTCCAATTTCTATCGCTATGGTTTGTGTCCTATTGAAGTAGCCCCAAGCAGAGATTGACGAGAATCACTTTCATTGAAAGGGGTTGCCAAGCTTCAAAAAACTGCGAGTTTCCTGAAATCTCAGCAAACATTTTTTCACCCAATCGTGATGATACTTCCATTTAATGATCAGTACACCAATCCCACTTGGCTCACCAAATTTCGTTCTTCTATGTCAAACCGTTCCTATGCAGTAACCGTTTTCATGTTTAGGTTTCACTCTGTTTTCTCCAATATGGATACATGTAGTTGGAAGTCTAAATCAAACACGGTTTGTGCTAGCTCGTTGAAACTTGGCACAATAATGTAGTTCCAAGTTCTATCCCTATGGTTTGTGTCCTATTGAAGTAGCCCCAAGCAGAGACTGACGAGAATCACTTTCATTGAAAGGGGTTGCCAAGCTTCCAAAAAACTACGAGATTCCTGAAATCTCAGCAAACATTTAATTCACCCAATCTTGATGATACTTCCATTTAATGATCATTACACCAATCCCACTTGGCTCACCAAATTTCGTTCTTCTAGGTCAAACCGTTCCTATGCAGGAACCGTTTTCATGTTTAGGTTTCACTCTGTTTTCTCCAATATGGATACATGTAGTTGGAACTCTAAATCAAACACGGTTTGTGCTAGCTCGTTGAATCTTGGCACAATAATGTAGTTCCAAGTTCTATCCCTATGGTTTGTGTCCTATTGAAGTAGCCCCAAGCAGAGACTGACGAGAATCACTTTCATTGAAAGGGGTTGCCAAGCTTCCAAAAAACTACGAGATTCCTGAAATCTCAGCAAACATTTTATTCACCCAATCTTGATGATACTTCCATTTAATGATCATTACACCAATCCCACTTGGCTCACCAAATTTCATTCTTCTAGGATAAACCGTTCCTTTGCAGTAACCGTTTTCATGTTTAGGTTTCACTCTGTTTTCTCCTATATGGATACATGTAGTTGGAACTCTAAATGAAACACGGTTTGTGCTAGCTCTTTGAAACTTGGCACAATAATGTAGTTCCAAGTTCTATCCCTATGGTTTGTGTCCTATTGAAGTAGCCCCAAGCAGAGACTGACGAAAATAACTTTCATTGTAAGGGGTTGCCAAGCTTCCAAAAAACTACGAGTTTCCTGGAATCTCAGCAAACATTTTTTCACCCAATCTTGATGATACTTCCATTTAATGATCAGTACACCAATCCCACTTGGCTCACCAAATTTCTTTTTTCTAGGTCAAACCGTTCCTTTGCAGTAACCATTTTCATGTTTAGGTTTCACTGTGTTTTCTCCAATATGGATACATGTAGTTGGAACTCTAAATCAAACACGGTTTGTGCTAGCTCTTGAAACTTGGCAAAATAATGTAGTTCCAAGTTCTATCGCTATGGTTTGTGTCCTATTGAAGTAGCCCCAAGCAGAGACTGACGAGAATCACTTTCATTGAAAGGGGTTGCCAAGCTTCAAAAAAACTGCGAGTTTCCTGAATTCTCAGCAAACATTTTTTCACCCAATCTTGATGATACTTCCATTTAATGATCAGTACACCAATCCCACTTGGCTCACCAAATTTCGTTGTTCTAGGTTAAACCGTTCCTTTGAGGTGACCCTTTTCATGTTTAGGTTTCACTCTGTTTTCTCCTATATGGATACATGTAGTTGGAACTCTAAATCAAACACGGTTTGTGCTAGCTCTTTGAAAATTGGCACAATAATGTAGTTCCAAGTTCTATCGCTATGGTTTGTGTCCTATTGAAGTATCCCAAAGCAGAGACTGACGAGAATCACTTTCACTAAAAGGGGTTGCCAAGTTTCAAAAAAACTGCGAGTTTCCTGAAATCTCAGCTAACATTTTTTCACCCAATCTTGATGATACTTGCAGGTGATGATCAGCCCACCAATCCCACTTGGCTCACCAAATTTCCTTCTTCTAGGTCAAACCGTTCCTTTGCAGTAACCGTTTTCATGTTTAGGTTTCACTCTGTTTTCTCCTATATGGATACCTGTAGTTGGAACTCTAAATCAAACGCGGTTTGTGCTAGCTCTTTGAAACTTGGCACAATAATGTAGTTCCAAGGTCTATCGCTATGGTTTGTGTCCTATTGAAGTAGACCCAAGGAGAGACTGACGAGAATCACTTTCATTGAAAGGGGTTGCCAAGCTTCAAAAAACTGCGAGTTTCCTGAAATCTCAGCAAACATTTTTTCACCCAATCTTGATGATACTTCCATTTAATGATCAGTACACCAATCCCACTTGGCTCACCAAATTTCGTTCTTCTATGTCAAACCGTTCCTATGCAGTAACCGTTTTCATGTTTAGGTTTCACTCTGTTTTCTCCTATATGGATACATGTAGTTGGAACTCTAAATCAAACACGGTTTGTACTAGCTCTTTGAAACTTGGCACAATAATGTAGTTCCAAGTTCTATCGCGATCGTTTGTGTCCTATTGACGTAGCCCCAAGCAGAGACTGACGAGAATCACTTTCATTGAAAGTGGTTGCCAAGCTTCCAAAAAACTACGAGTTTCCTGAAATCTCAGCAAACATTTTTTCACCCAATCTTGATGATACTTCCATTTAATGATCAGTACACCAATCCCACTTGGCTCACCAAATTTCGTTCTTCTATGTCAAACCGTACCTTTGCAGTAACCGTTTTCATGTTTAGGTTTCATTCTGTTTCTCTAATATGGATACATGTAGTTGGAACTCTAAATCAAACACGGTTTGTGCTAGCTCTTTGAAACTTGGCACAATAATGTAGTTCCACGTTCTATCGCTATGGTTTGTGTCCTATTGAAGTAGCCCCAAGCAGAGAATGACGAGAATCACTTTCATTGAAAGGGGTTGCCAAGCTTCCAAAAAACTACGAGTTTCCTGAAATATCAGCTAACATTTTTTCACCCAATCTTGATGATACTTGCAGGTGATGATCAGCCCACAAATCCCACTTGGATCACCAAATTTCGTTTTTCTAGGTCAAACCGTTCCTTTGCAGTAACCGTTTTCATGTTTAGGTTTCACTCTGTTTTCTCCTATATGGATACATGTAGTTGGAACTCTAAATCAAACACGGTTTGTGCTAGCGCTTTGAAACTTGGCACAATAATATACTTCCAAGTTCTATCACTATGGTTTGTGTCCTATTGAATTAGCCCCAAGCAGACACTGACGAGAATCACTTTCATTGAAAGGGGTTGCAAAGCTACCAAAAAACTACGAGTTTCCTGAAATCTCAGCAAACATTTTTTCACCCAATCGTGATGATACTTCCATTTAATGATCAGTACACCAATCCCACTTGGCTCACCAAATTTCGTTCTTCTAGGTCAAACCGTTCCTATGCAGGAACCGTTTTCATGTTTAGGTTTCACTCTGTTTTCTCCAATATGGATACATGTAGTTGGAACTCTAAATCAAACACGGTTTGTGCTAGCTCGTTGAATCTTGGCACAATAATGTAGTTCCAAGTTCTATCCCTATGGTTTGTGTCCTATTGAAGTAGCCCCAAGCAGAGACTGACGAGAATCACTTTCATTGAAAGGGGTTGCCAAGCTTCCAAAAAACTACGAGATTCCTGAAATCTCAGCAAACATTTTATTCACCCAATCTTGATGATACTTCCATTTAATGATCATTACACCAATCCCACTTGGCTCACCAAATTTCATTCTTCTAGGATAAACCGTTCCTTTGCAGTAACCGTTTTCATGTTTAGGTTTCACTCTGTTTTCTCCTATATGGATACATGTAGTTGGAACTCTAAATGAAACACGGTTTGTGCTAGCTCTTTGAAACTTGGCACAATAATGTAGTTCCAAGTTCTATCCCTATGGTTTGTGTCCTATTGAAGTAGCCCCAAGCAGAGACTGACGAAAATCACTTTCATTGTAAGGGGTTGCCAAGCTTCCAAAAAACTACGAGTTTCCTGGAATCTCAGCAAACATTTTTTCACCCAATCTTGATGATACTTCCATTTAATGATCAGTACACCAATCCCACTTGGCTCACCAAATTTCTTTTTTCTAGGTCAAACCGTTCCTTTGCAGTAACCATTTTCATGTTTAGGTTTCACTGTGTTTTCTCCAATATGGATACATGTAGTTGGAACTCTAAATCAAACACGGTTTGTGCTAGCTCTTGAAACTTGGCAAAATAATGTAGTTCCAAGTTCTATCGCTATGGTTTGTGTCCTGTTGAAGTAGCCCCAAGCAGAGACTGACGAGAATCACTTTCATTGAAAGGGGTTGCCAAGCTTCAAAAAAACTGCGAGTTTCCTGAATTCTCAGCAAACATTTTTTCACCCAATCTTGATGATACTTCCATTTAATGATCAGTACACCAATCCCACTTGGCTCACCAAATTTCGTTGTTCTAGGTTAAACCGTTCCTTTGAGGTGACCCTTTTCATGTTTAGGTTTCACTCTGTTTTCTCCTATATGGATACATGTAGTTGGAACTCTAAATCAAACACGGTTTGTGCTAGCTCTTTGAAAATTGGCACAATAATGTAGTTCCAAGTTCTATCGCTATGGTTTGTGTCCTATTGAAGTATCCCAAAGCAGAGACTGACGAGAATCACTTTCACTGAAAGGGGTTGCCAAGTTTCAAAAAAACTGCGAGTTTCCTGAAATCTCAGCTAACATTTTTTCACCCAATCTTGATGATACTTGCAGGTGATGATCAGCCCACCAATCCCACTTGGCTCACCAAATTTCGTTCTTCTAGGTCAAACCGTTCCTTTGCAGTAACCATTTTCATGTTTAGGTTTCACTCTGTTTTCTCCTATATGGATACCTGTAGTTGCAACTCTAAATCAAACGTGGTTTGTGCTAGCTCTTTGAAACTTGGCACAATAATGTAGTTCCAAGGTCTATCGCTATGGTTTGTGTCCTATTGAAGTAGACCCAAGGAGAGACTGACGAGAATCACTTTCATTGAAAGGGGTTGCCAAGCTTCAAAAAACTGTGAGTTTCCTGAAATCTCAGCAAACATTTTTTCACCCAATCTTGATGATACTTCCATTTAATGATCAGTACACCAATCCCACTTGGCTCACCAAATTTCGTTCTTCTATGTCAAACAGTTCCTATGCAGTAACCGTTTTCATGTTTAGGTTTCACTCTGTTTTCTCCTATATGGATACATGTAGTTGGAACTCTAAATCAAACACGGTTTGTGCTAGCTCTTTGAAACTTGGCACAATAATGTAGTTCCAAGTTCTATCGCTATGGTTTGTGTCCTATTGAAGTAGCCCCAAGCAAAGACTGACGAGAATCACATTCATTGAAAGTGGTCGCCAAGCTTCCAAAAAACTACGAGTTTCCTGAAATCTCAGCAAACATTTTTTCACCCAATCTTGATGATACTTCCATTTAATGATCAGTACACCAATCCCACTTGGCTCACCAAATTTCGTTCTTCTATGTCAAACCGTACCTTTGCAGTAACCGTTTTCATGTTTAGGTTTCATTCTGTTTCTCCTATATGGATACATGTAGTTGGAACTCTAAATCAAACACGGTTTGTGCTAGCTCTTTGAAACTTGGCACAATAATGTAGTTCCACGTTCTATCGCTATGGTTTGTGTCCTATTGAAGTAGCCCCAAGCAGAGACTGACGAGAATCACTTTCATTGAAAGGGGTTGCCAAGCTTCCAAAAAACTACGAGTTTCCTGAAATCTCAGCTAACATTTTTTCACCCAATCTTGATGATACTGGCAGGTGATGATCAGCCCACCAATCCCACTTGGCTCACCAAATTTCGTTTTTCTAGGTCAAACCGTTCCTTTGCAGTAACCGTTTTCATGTTTAGGTTTCACTCTGTTTTCTCCTATATGGATACATGTAGTTGGAACTCTAAATCAAACACGGTTTGTGCTAGCGCTTTGAAACTTGGCACAATAATATACTTCCAAGTTCTTTAACTATGGTTTGTGTCCTATTGAATTAGCCCCAAGCAGACACTGACGAGAATCACTTTCATTGAAAGGGGTTGCAAAGCTACCAAAAAACTACGAGTTTCCTGAAATCTCAGCAAACATTTTTTCACCCAATCTTGATGATACTTCCATTAAATGATCAGTACACCAATCCCACTTGGCTCACCAAATTTCGTTCTTCTATGTCAAACCGTTCCTTTGCAGTAACCGTTTTCATGTTTAGGTTTCAATCTGTTTTCTCCTATATGGATACATGTAGTTGGAACTCTAAATCAAACACGGTTTGTGCTAGCTCTTTGAAACTTGGCACAATAATGTAGTTCCAAGTTCTATCGCTATGGTTTGTGTCCTATTGAAGTAGCCCCAAGCAGAGACTGACGAGAATCACTTTCATTGAAAGGGGTTGCCAAGCTTCCAAAAAACTACGAGATTCCTGAAATCTCAGCAAACATTTTTTCACCCAATCTTGATGATACTTAAATTTAATGATCAGTACACCAATCCCACTTGGCTCACCAAATTTCATTCTTCTAGGTTAAACCTTTCTTTTGCAGTAACCGTTTTCATGTTTAGGTTTCACTCTGTTTTCTCCTTTATGGATACATGTAGTTGGAACTCCAAATCAAACACGGTTTGTGCTAGCTCTTTGAAACGCGGCACAATAATGTAGTTCCAAGTTCTATCACTATGGTTTGTGTCCTATTGAAGTAGCCCCAAGCAGAGACTGACGAGAATCACTTTCATTGAAAGGGGTTGCCAAGCTTCCAAAAAACTGCGAGTTTCCTGAAATCTCAGCAAACATTTTTTCACCCAATCTTGATGATACTTCCATTTAATGATAAGTACACCATTCCCACTTGGCTCACCAAATTTCATTCTTCTAGGTTAAACCGTTCCTTTGCAGTAACCGTTTTCATGTTTAGGTTTCACTCTGTTTTCTCCTATATGGATACATGTAGTTGGAACTCTAAATCAAACACGGTTTGTGCTAGCGCTTTGAAACTTTTCACAACAATATAGTTCCAAGTTCTATCGCTATGGTTTGTGTCCTATTGAAGTAGACCCAAGCAGAGACCAACGAGAATCACTTTCATTGAAAGGGGTTGCCAAGCTTCCAAAAAACTATGAGTTTCCTGAAATCTCAGCAAACATTTTTTCAGCAATATTGATGATACTTCCATTTAATGATCAGTACACCAATCCCACTTGGATCACCAAATTTCGTTTTTCTAGGTCAAACCGTTCCTTTGCAGTAACCGTTTTCATGTTTAGGTTTCACTCTGTTTTCTCCTATATGGATACATGTAGTTGGAACTCTAAATCAAACGTGGTTTGTGCTAGCTCTTTGAAACTTGGCACAATAATGTAATTCCAAGTTCTATCGCTATGGTTTGTGTCCTATTGAAGTAGCCCCAAGCAGAGACTGACGAGAATCACTTTCATTGAAAGGGGTTGCCAAGCTTCCAAATACTACGAATTTCCTGAAATCTCAGCAAACATTTTTTCACCCAATCTTGATGATACTTCCATTTAATGAAAAGTACACCAATCCCACTTGGCTCACCAAATTTCGTTCTTCTAGGTCAAACCGTTCCTTTGCAGGAACCGTTTTCATGTTTAGGTTTCACTCTGCTTTCTCCTATATGGATACATCTAGTTGGAACTCTAAATCAAACACGGTTTTTGCTAGCTCTTTGAAACTTGGCACAATAATGTAGTTCCAAGTTCTATCGCTATGGTTTCTGTCCTATTGAAGTAGCCCCAAGTAGAGACTGACGAGAATCACTTTCATTGAAAGGGGTTGCCAAGCTTCCAAAAAACTACGAGTTTCCTGAAATACCAGCTAACATTTTTTCACCCAATCTTGATGATACTTGCAGGTGATGATCAGCCCACCAATCCCACTTGGCTCACCAAATTTCGTTCTTCTAGGTCAAACCGTTCCTTTGCAGTAACCGTTTTCATGTTTAGGTTTCACTGTTTTCTCCTATACGGATACCTGTAGTTGGAACTCTAAATCAAACGCGGTTTGTGCTAGCTCTTTGAAACTTGGCACAATAATGTAGTTCCAATTTCTATCGCTATGGTTTGTGTCCTATTGAAGTAGCCCCAAGCAGAGATTGACGAGAATCACTTTCATTGAAAGGGGTTGCCAAGCTTCAAAAAACTGCGAGTTTCCTGAAATCTCAGCAAACATTTTTTCACCCAATCGTGATGATACTTCCATTTAATGATCAGTACACCAATCCCACTTGGCTCACCAAATTTCGTTCTTCTATGTCAAACCGTTCCTATGCAGTAACCGTTTTCATGTTTAGGTTTCACTCTGTTTTCTCCAATATGGATACATGTAGTTGGAAGTCTAAATCAAACACGGTTTGTGCTAGCTCGTTGAAACTTGGCACAATAATGTAGTTCCAAGTTCTATCCCTATGGTTTGTGTCCTATTGAAGTAGCCCCAAGCAGAGACTGACGAGAATCACTTTCATTGAAAGGGGTTGCCGAGCTTCCAAAAAACTACGAGATTCCTGAAATCTCAGCAAACATTTAATTCACCCAATCTTGATGATACTTCCATTTAATGATCATTACACCAATCCCACTTGGCTCACCAAATTTCATTCTTCTAGGATAAACCGTTCCTTTGCAGGAACGGTTTTCATGTTTAGGTTTCACTCTGTTTTCTCCTATATGGATACATGTAGTTGGAACTCTAAATCAAACACGGTTTGTGCTAGCTCTTTGAAACTTGGCACAATAATGTAGTTCCAAGTTCTATCCCTATGGTTTGTGTCCTATTGATGTAGCCCCAAGAAGAGACTGACGAGAATCACTTTCATTGTAAGGGGTTGCCAAGCTTCCAAAAAACGACGAGTTTCCTGGAATCTCAGCAAACATTTTTTCACCCAATCTTGATGATACTTCCATTTAATGATCAGTACACCAATCCCACTTGGCTCACCAAATTTCTTTTTTCTAGGTCAAACCGTTCCTTTGCAGGAACCGTTTTCATGTTTAGGTTTCACTGTGTTTTCTCCAATATGGATACATGTAGTTGGAACTCTAAATCAAACACGGTTTGTGCTAGCTCTTGAAACTTGGCACAATAATGTAGTTCCAAGTTCTATCGCTATGGTTTGTGTCCTATTGAAGTAGCCCCAAGCAGAGACTGACGAGAATCACTTTCATTGAAAGGGGTTGCCAAGCTTCCAAAAAACTACGAGTTTCCTGAAATCTCAGCAAACATTTTTTCACCCAATCTTGATGATACTTGCAGGTAATGATCAGTACACCAATTCCACTTGGCTCACCAAATTTCATTCTTCTAGGTCAAACCGTTCCTTTGCAGTAACCGTTTTCATGTTTAGGTTTCACTCTGTTTTCTCCAATATGGATACATGTAGTTGGAACTCTAAATCAAACACGGTTTGTGCTAGCTCTTTGAAACTTGGCACAATAATGTAGTTCCAAGTTCTATCGCTATGGTTTGTGTCCTATTGAAGTATCCCAAAGCAGAGACTGACGAGAATCACTTTCACTGAAAGGGGTTGCCAAGTTTCAAAAAACTGCGAGTTTCCTGAAATCTCAGCTAACATTTTTTCACCCAATCTTGATGATACTTGCAGGTGATGATCAGCCCACCAATCCCACTTGGCTCACCAAATTTCCTTCTTCTAGGTCAAACCGTTCCTTTGCAGTAACCGTTTTCATGTTTAGGTTTCACTCTGTTTTCTCCTATATGGATACCTGTAGTTGGAACTCTAAATCAAACGCGGTTTGTGCTAGCTCATTGAAACTTGGCACAATAATGTAGTTCCAAGGTCTATCGCTATGGTTTGTGTCCTATTGAAGTAGACCCAAGGAGAGACTGACGAGAATCACTTTCATTGAAAGGGGTTGCCAAGCTTCAAAAAACTGCGAGTTTCCTGAAATCTCAGCAAACATTTTTTCACCCAATCTTGATGATACTTCCATTTAATGATCAGTACACCAATCCCACTTGGCTCACCAAATTTCGTTCTTCTATGTCAAACCGTTCCTATGCAGTAACCGTTTTCATGTTTAGGTTTCACTCTGTTTTCTCCTATATGGATACATGTAGTTGGAACTCTAAATCAAACACGGTTTGTACTAGCTCTTTGAAACTTGGCACAATAATGTAGTTCCAAGTTCTATCGCGATCGTTTGTGTCCTATTGAAGTAGCCCCAAGCAGAGACTGACGAGAATCACTTTCATTGAAAGTGGTTGCCAAGCTTCCAAAAAACTACGAGTTTCCTGAAATCTCAGCAAACATTTTTTCACCCAATCTTGATGATACTTCCATTTAATGATCAGTACACCAATCCCACTTGGCTCACCAAATTTCGTTCTTCTATGTCAAACCGTACCTTTGCAGTAACCGTTTTCATGTTTAGGTTTCATTCTGTTTCTCTAATATGGATACATGTAGTTGGAACTCTAAATCAAACACGGTTTGTGCTAGCTCTTTGAAACTTGGCACAATAATGTAGTTCCACGTTCTATCGCTATGGTTTGTGTCCTATTGAAGTAGCCCCAAGCAGAGAATGACGAGAATCACTTTCATTGAAAGGGGTTGCCAAGCTTCCAAAAAACTACGAGTTTCCTGAAATATCAGCTAACATTTTTTCACCCAATCTTGATGATACTTGCAGGTGATGATCAGCCACAAATCCCACTTGGATCACCAAATTTCGTTTTTCTAGGTCAAACCGTTCCTTTGCAGTAACCGTTTTCATGTTTAGGTTTCACTCTGTTTTCTCCTATATGGATACATGTAGTTGGAACTCTAAATCAAACACGGTTTGTGCTAGCGCTTTGAAACTTGGCACAATAATATACTTCCAAGTTCTATCACTATGGTTTGTGTCCTATTGAATTAGCCCCAAGCAGACACTGACGAGAATCACTTTCATTGAAAGGGGTTGCAAAGCTACCAAAAAACTACGAGTTTCCTGAAATCTCAGCAAACATTTTTTCACCCAATCTTGATGATACTTCCATTAAATGATCAGTACACCAATCCCACTTGGCTCACCAAATTTCGTTCTTCTATGTCAAACCGTTCCTTTGCAGTAACCGTTTTCATGTTTAGGTTTCAATCTGTTTTCTCCTATATGGATACATGTAGTTGGAACTCTAAATCAAACACGGTTTGTGCTAGCTATTTGAAACTTGGCACAATAATGTAGTTCCAAGTTCTATCGCTATGGTTTGTGTCCTATTGAAGTAGCCCCAAGCAGAGACTGACGAGAATCACTTTCATTGAAAGGGGTTGCCAAGCTTCCAAAAAACTACGAGATTCCTGAAATCTCAGCAAACATTTTTTCACCCAATCTTGATGATACTTAAATTTAATGATCAGTACACCAATCCCACTTGGCTCACCAAATTTCATTCTTCTAGGTTAAACCTTTCCTTTGCAGTAACCGTTTTCATGTTTTAGGTTTCATTCTGTTTTCTCCTTTATGGATACATGTAGTTGGAACTCTAAATCAAACACGGTTTGTGCTAGCTCTTTGAAACTTGGCACAATAATGTAGTTACAAGTTCTATCGCTATGGTTTGTGTCCTATTGAAGTAACCCCAAGCAGAGACTGACGAGAATCACTTTCATTGTAAAGGGTTCCCCAGCTTCCAAAAAACTACGAGTTTCCTGAAATCTCAGCAAACATTTTTTCACCCCATCTTGATGATACTTCCATTTAATGATCAGTACACCAATCCCACTTGGCTCACCTAATTTCGTTCTTCTAGGTTAAACCGTTTCTTTGCAGTAACCGTATTCATGTTTAGGTTTCACTCTGTTTTCTCCAATATGGATACATGGAGTTGGAACTCAAAATCAAACACGGATTGTGCTAGCTCTTTGAAACTTGGCACAATAATGTAGTTCCAAGTTCAATGGCTATGGTTTGTGTCCTATTGAAGTAGCCCCAAGCAGAGACTGACGAGAATCACTTTCATTGAAAGGGGTTGCAAAGCTACCAAAAAACTACGAGTTTCCTGAAATCTCAGCAAACTTTTTTCACCCAATCTTGATGATACTTCCATTAAATGATCAGTACACCAATCCCACTTGGCTCACCAAATTTCGTTCTTCTATGTCAAACCGTTCCTTTGCAGTCACCGTTTTCATGTTTAGGTTTCAATCTGTTTTCTCCTATATGGATACATGTAGTTGGAACTCTAAATCAAACACGGTTTGTGCTAGCTCTTTGAAACTTGGCACAATAATGTAGTTCCAAGTTCTATCGCTATGGTTTGTGTCCTATTGAAGTAGCCCCAAGCAGAGACTGACGAGAATCACTATCATTGAAAGGGGTTGCCAAGCTTCCAAAAAACTACGAGATTCCTGAAATCTCAGCAAACATTTTTTCACCCAATCTTGATGATACTTAAATTTAATGATCAGTACACCAATCCCACTTGGTTCACCAAATTTCATTCTTCTAGGTGAAACTGTCCTTTGCAGTAACCGTTTTCATGTTTAGGTTTCACTCTGTTTTCTCCTTTATGGATACATGTATTTGGAACTCTAAATCAAACACGGTTTGTGCTAGCTCTTTGAAACTTGGCACAATAATGTAGTTCCAAGTTCTATCGCTATGGTTTGTGTCCTATTGAAGTAGCCCCAAGCAGAGACTGACGAGAATCACTTTCATTGTAAAGGGTTCCCCAGCTTCCAAAAAACTACGAGTTTCCTGAAATCTCAGCAAACATTTTTTCACCCAATCTTGATGATCCTTCCATTTAATGAAAAGTACACCAATCCCACTTGGCTCACCAAATTTCGTTCTTCTAGGTCAAACCGTTCCTTTGCAGTTAGCGTTTTCATGTTTAGGTTTCAATCTGTTTTCTCCTATATGGATACATGTAGTAGGAACTCTAAATCAAACACGGTTTGTGCTAGCTCTTTGAAAATTGGCACAATAATGTAGTTCCAAGTTCTATGGCTATGGTTTGTGTCCTATTGAAGTAGCCCCAAGCAGAGACTGACGAGAATCACTTTCATTGAAAGGGGTTGCCAAGCTTCCAAAAAACTACGAGTTTCCTCAAATCTCAGCAAACATTTTTTCACCCAATCTTGATGATACTTCCATTTAATGATCAGTACACCAATCCCATTTGGCTAACCAAATTTAATTCTTCTAGGTTAAACCGTTCCTTTGCAGTAACCGTTTTCATGTTTAGGTTTCACTCTGTTTTCTCCTATATGGATACATGTAGTTGGAACTCTAAATCAAACACGGTTTGTGCTAGCTGTTTGAAACTTGGCACAATAATGTAGTTCCAAGTTCTATCACTATGGTTTGTGTCCTATTGAAGTAGCCCCAAGCAGAGACTGACGAGAATCACTTTCATTGTAAGGGGTTGCCAAGCTTCCAAAAAAACTATGAGTTTCCTGACATCTCAGCAAACATTTTTTCACCCAATCTTGATGATACTTCCATTAAATAAAAAGCACACCAATCCCACTTGGCTCACCAAATTTCGTTCTTCTAGGTCAAACCGTTCCTTTGCAGTAACCGTTTTCATGTTTAGGTTTCACTCTGTTTTCTCCTATATGGATACATGTAGTTGGAACTCTAAATCAAACACGGTTTGTGCTAGCTCTTTGAAAATTGGCACAATAATGTAGTTCCAAGTTCTATCGCTATGGTTTGTGTCCTATTGAAGTAGCCCCAAGCAGAGACTGACGAGAATCACTTTCATTGAAAGGGGTTGCCAAGCTTCCAAAAAACTACGAGTTTCCTGAAATACCAGCAAACATTTTTTCACAAAATCTTGATGATACTTACAGGTAATTTTCAGTACACCAATCCCACTTGGCTCACAAAATTTCGTTCTTCTAGGTCAAACCGTTCCTTTGCACTAACCGTTTTCATGTTTAGGTTTCACTCTGTTTTCTCCTATATGGATACATGTAGTTGGAACTCCAAATCATACACGGTTTGTGCTAGCTCTTTGAAACGCGGCACAATAATGTAGTTCCAAGTTCTATCGCTATGGTTTCTGTCCTATTGAAGTAGCCCCAAGCAGAGACTGACGAGAATCACTTTCATTGAAAGGGGTTGCCAAGCTTCCAAAAAACTGCGAGTTTCCTGAAATCTCAGCAAACATTTTTTCACCCAATCTTGATGATACTTCCATTTAATGATAAGTACACCATTCCCACTTGGCTCACCAAATTTCATTCTTCTAGGTTAAACCGTGCCTTTGCAGTAACCGTTTTCATGTTTAGGTTTCACTCTGTTTTCTCCTATATGGATACATGTAGTTGGAACTCTAAATCAAACACGGTTTGTGCTAGCGCTTTGAAACTTTTCACAACAATATAGTTCCAAGTTCTATCGCTATGGTTTGTGTCCTATTGAAGTAGCCCCAAGTAGAGACCAACGAGAATCACTTTCATTGAAAGGGGTTGCCAAGCTTCCAAAAAACTATGAGTTCCTGAAATCTCAGCAAACATTTTTTCAGCAATATTGATGATACTTCCATTAAATGATCAGTACACCAATCCCACTTGGCTCACCAAATTTCGTTCTTCTAGGTCAAACCGTTTCTTTGCAGTAACCGTTTTCATGTTTAGGTTTCACTCTGTTTTCTCCTATATGGATACATGTAGTTGGAACTCTAAATCAAACGTGGTTTGTGCTAGCTCTTTGAAACTTGGCACAATAATGTAATTCCAAGTTCTATCGCTATGGTTTTTGTCCTATTGAAGCAGCCCCAAGCAGAGACTGACGAGAATCACTTTCATTGAAAGGGGTTGCCAAGCTTCCAAATACAACGAATTTCCTGAAATCTCAGCAAACAATTTTTTCACCCAATCGTGATGATACTTCCATTTTAATGAAAAGTACACCAATCCCACATGGCTCACCAAATTTCGTTCTTCTAGGTCAAACCGTTCCTTTGCAGGAACCGTTTTCATGTTTAGGTTTCACTCTGTTTTCTCCTATATGGATACATCTAGTTGGAACTCTAAATCAAACACGGTTTTTGCTAGCTCTTTGAAACTTGGCACAATAATATAGTTACAAGTTCTATCGCTATGGTTTGTGTCCTATTGAAGTAGCCCCAAGCAGAGACTGACGAGAATCACTTTCATTGAAAGGGGTTGCCAAGCTTCCAAAAAACTACGAGTTTCCTGAAATCTCAGCAAACATTTTTTCAACCAATCTTGATGATACTTTCATTTAATGATCAGTACACCAATCCCACTTGGCTCAACAAATTTCGTTCTTCTAGGTCAAACGTTCCTTGCAGAAACCGTTTTCATGATTAGGTTTCACTCTGTTTTCTCCTATATGGATACATGTAGTTGGAACTCTAAATCAAACACGGTTTGTGCTAGCTCTTTGAAACTTGGCACAATAATGTAGTTCCAAGTTCTATCGCTATGGTTTGTGTCCTATTGAAGTAGCCCCAAGCAGAGACTGACGAGAATCACTTTCATTCAAGGGGTTGCCAAGCTCCAGAAAACTACGAGTTTCCTGAAATCTCAGCAAACATTTTTTCACCCCATCTTGATGATACTTCCATTTAATGATCAGTACACCAATCAGACTTGGCTCACAAAATTTCGTTCTTCTAGGTTAAACCGTGCCTTTGCAGTAACCGTTTTCATGTTTAGGTTTCACTCTGTTTTCTCCTATATGGATACATGTAGTTGGAAGTATAAATCAAACACGGTTTGTGCTAGCTCTTTGAAACTTGGCACAATAATGTAGTTCCAAGTTCTATCGCTATGTTTTGTGTCCTATTGAAGTAGCCCCAAGCAGAGACTGACGAGAAGCACTTTCATTGAAAGGGGTTGCCAAGCTTCCAAAAAACTACGAATTTCCTGAAATCTCAGCAAACATTTTTTCACCCAATCTTGATGATACTTCCATTTAATGATCAGTACACCAATCCCACTTGGCTCACCAAATTTCGTTCTTCTAGGTTCAACCGTTCCTTTGCAGTAACCGTTTTCATGTTTAGGTTTCACTGTGTTTTCTCCAATTTGGATACATGTAGTTGGAACTCTAAATCAAACACGGTTTGTGCTAGCTCTTTGAAACTTGGCACAATAATGTAGTTCCAAGTTCTATCGCTATGGTTTGTGTCCTATTGAAGTAGCCCCAAGCAGAGACTGACGAGAATCACTTTCATTGAAAGGGGTTGCCAAGCTTCCAAATTCTACGAGTTTCCTGAAATCTCAGCAAACATTTTTTCACCCAATCTTGATGATCCTTCCATTTAATGAAAAGTACACCAATCCCAGTTGGCTCACCAAATTTCGTTCTTCTAGGTCAAACCGTTCCTTTGCAGTAACCGTTTTCATGTTTAGTTTTCACTCTGTTTTCTCCTATATGGATACATGTAGTTGGAACTCTAAATCAAACGTGGTTTGTGCTAGCTCTTTGAAACTTGGCACAATAATGTAGTTCCAAGTTCTATCGCTATGGTTTGTGTCCTATTGAAGTAGCCCCAAGCAGAGACTGACGAGAATCACTTTCAGTGAAAGGGGTTGCCAATCTTCCAAATACTACGAATTTCCTGAAATCTCAGCAAACATTTATTCACCCAATCTTGATGATACTTCCATTTAATGAAAAGTACACCAATCCCACTTGGCTCACCAAATTTCGTTCTTCTAGGTCAAACCGTTCCTTTGCAGGAACCGTTTACATGTTTAGGTTTCACTCTGTTTTCTCCTATATGGATACATGTAGTTGGAACTCTAAAGCAAACACGGTTTGTGCTAGCTCTTTGAAACTTTGCACAATAATGTAGTTCCAAGTTCTATCGCTATGGTTTGTGTCCTATTGAAGTAGCCCCAAGCAGAGACTGACGAGAATCACTTTCATTGAAAGGGGTTGCCAAGCTTCCAAAAAACTACGAATTTCCTGAAATCTCAGCAAACATTTTTTCACCCAATCTTGATGATACTTCCATTTAATGATCAGTACACCAATCCCACTTGGCTCACCAAATTTCGTTCTTCTAGGTTCAACCGTTCCTTTGCAGTAACCGTTTTCATGTTTAGGTTTCACTGTGTTTTCTCCAATTTGGATACATGTAGTTGGAACTCTAAATCAAACACGGTTTGTGCTAGCTCTTTGAAACTTGGCACAATAATGTAGTTCCAAGTTGTATAGCTATGGTTTGTGTCCTATTGAAGTAGCCCCAAGCAGAGACTGACGAGAATCACTTTCATTGAAAGGGGTTGCCAAGCTTCCAAAAAACCACGAGTTTCCTGAAATCTCAGCAAACATTTTTTCACCCAATCTTGATGATACTTCCATTTAATGATCAGTACACCAATCCCACTTGGCTCACCAAATTTCGTTCTTCTAGGTTAAACCGTTCCTTTGCAGTAACCGTTTTCATGTTTAGGTTTCACTGTGTTTTCTCCAATATGGATACATGTAGTTGGAACTCTAAATCAAACACGGGTTGTGCTAGCGCTTTGAAACTTTTCACAACAATATAGTTCCAAGTTCTATCGCTATGGTTTGTGTCCTATTGAAGTAGCCCCAAGCAGAGACTGACGAGAATCACTTTCATTGAAAGGGGTTGCCAAGCTTCCAAATACTACGAGTTTCCTGAAATCTCAGCAAACATTTTTTCACCCAATCTTGATGATCCTTCCATTTAATGAAAAGTACACCAATCCCACTTGGCTCACCAAATTTCGTTCTTCTAGGTCAAACCGTTCCTTTGCAGTAACCGTTTTCATGTTTAGGTTTCACTCTGTTTTCTCCTATATGGATACATGTAGTTGGAACTGTAAATCAAACACGGTTTGTGCTAGCGCTTTGTAACTTGGCACAATAATATAGTTACAAGTTCTATCGCTATGTTTTGTGTCCTATTGAAGTAGCCCCAAGCAGATACTGACGAGAATCACTTTCATTGAAAGGGGTTGCCAAGCTTCCAAAAAACTACGAGTTTCCTAAAATCCCAGCAAACATTTTTTCACCCAATCTTGATGATACTTGCAGGTAATTATCAGTACACCAATCCCACTTGGCTCACCAAATTTCGTTCTTCTAGGTCAAACCGTTTCTTTGCAGTAACCGTTTTCATGTTTAGGTTTCACTCTGTTTTCTCCTATATGGATACATGTAGTTGGAACTCTAAATCAAACGTGGTTTGTGCTAGCTCTTTGAAACTTGGCACAATAATGTAATTCCAAGTTCTATCGCTATGGTTTGTGTCCTATTGAAGTAGCCCCAAGCAGAGACTGACGAGAATCACTTTCATTGAAAGGGGTTGCCAAGCTTCCAAATACTACGAATTTCCTGAAATCTCAGCAAACATTTTTTCACCCAATCTTGATGATACTTCCATTTAATGAAAAGTACACCAATCCCACTTGGCTCACCAAATTTCGTTCTTCTAGGTCAAACGGTTCCTTTGCAGGAACCGTTTTCATGTTTAGGTTTCACTCTGTTTTCTCCTATATGGATACATCTAGTTGGAACTCTAAATCAAACACGGTTTTTGCTAGCTCTTTGAAACTTGGCACAATAATGTAGTTCCAAGTTCTATCGCTATGGTTTCTGTCCTATTGAAGTAGCCCCAAGCAGAGACTGACGAGAATCACTTTCATTGAAAGGGGTTGCCAAGCTTCCAAAAAACTACGAGTTTCCTGAAATACCAGCAAATATTTTTTCACCCAATCTTGATGATACTTGCAGGTAATTTTCAGTACACCAATCCCACTTGGCTCACCAAATTTCGTTCTTCTAGGTCAAACCGTTCCTTTGCAGTAACCGTTTTCATGTTTAGGTTTCACTCTGTTTTCTCCTATATGGATACATGTAGTTGGAACTCCAAATCAAACACGGTTTGTGCTAGCTCTTTGAAACGCGGCACAATAATGTAGTTCCAAGTTCTATCACTATGGTTTGTGTCCTATTGAAGTAGCCCCAAGCAGAGACTGACGAGAATCACTTTCATTGAAAGGGGTTGCCAAGCTTCCAAAACACTGCGAGTTTCCTGAAATCTCAGCAAACATTTTTTCACCCAATCTTGATGATACTTCCATTTAATGATAAGTACACCATTCCCAGTTGGCTCACCAAATTTCATTCTTCTAGGTTAAACCGTTCCTTTGCAGTAACCGTTTTCATGTTTAGGTTTCACTCTGTTTTCTCCTATATGGATACATGTAGTTGGAACTCTAAATCAAACACGGTTTTTGCTAGCGCTTTGAAACTTTTCACAACAATATAGTTCCAAGTTCTATCGCTATGGTTTGTGTCCTATTGAAGTAGCCCCAAGCAGAGACCAACGAGAATCACTTTCATTGAAAGGGGTTGCCAAGCTTCCAAAAAACTATGAGTTTCCTGAAATCTCAGCAAACATTTTTTCAGCAATATTGATGATACTTCCATTTAATGATCAGTACACCAATCCCACTTGGCTCACCAAATTTCGTTCTTCTAGGTCAAACCGTTCCTTTGCAGTAACCGTTTTCATGTTTAGGTTTCACTCTGTTTTCTCCTATATGGATACATGTAGTTGGAACTCTAAATCAAACGTGGTTTGTGCTAGCTCTTTGAAACTTGGCACAATAATGTAATTCCAAGTTCTATCGCTATGGTTTGTGTCCTATTGAAGAATCCCAAAGCAGAGACTGACGAGAATCACTTTCATTGAAAGGGGTTGCCAAGCTTCCAAATACTACGAATTTCCTGAAATCTCAGCAAACATTTTTTCACCCAATCTTGATGATACTTCCATTTAATGAAAAGTACACCAATCCCACGTGGCTCACCAAATTTCGTTCTTCTAGGTCAAACCGTTCCTTTGCAGGAACCGTTTTCATGTTTAGGTTTCACTCTGTTTTCTCCTATATGGATACATCTAGTTGGAACTCTAAATCAAACACGGTTTGTGCTAGCGCTTTGTAACTTGGCACAATAATATAGTTACAAGTTCTATCGCTATGGTTTGTGTCCTATTGAAGTAGCCCCAAGCAGAGACTGACGAGAATCACTTTCATTGAAAGGGGTTGCCAAGCTTCCAAAAATCTACGAGTTTCCTGAAATCTCAGCAAACATTTTTTCAACCAATCTTGATGATACTTTCATTTAATGATCAGTACACCAATCCCACTTGGCTCAACAAATTTCGTTCTTCTAGGTCAAACGTTCCTTTGCAGAAACCGTTTTCATGATTAGGTTTCACTCTGTTTTCTCCTATATGGATACATGTAGTTGGAACTCTAAATCAAACACGGTTTGTGCTAGCTCTTTGAAACTTGGCACAATAATGTAGTTCCAAGTTCTATCGCTATGGTTTGTGTCCTATTGAAGTAGCCCCAAGCAGAGACTGACGAGAATCACTTTCATTCAAGGGGTTGCCAAGCTCCAGAAAACTACGAGTTTCCTGAAATCTCAGCAAACATTTTTTCACCCCATCTTGATGATACTTCCATTTAATGATCAGTACACCAATCAGACTTGGCTCACAAAATTTCGTTCTTCTAGGTTAAACCGTGCCTTTGCAGTAACCGTTTTCATGTTTAGGTTTCACTCTGTTTTCTCCTATATGGATACATGTAGTTGGAAGTATAAATCAAACACGGTTTGTGCTAGCTCTTTGAAACTTGGCACAATAATGTAGTTCCAAGTTCTATCGCTATGGTTTGTGTCCTATTGAAGTAGCCCCAAGCAGAGACTGACGAGAAGCACTTTCATTGAAAGGGGTTGCCAAGCTTCCAAAAAACTACGAATTTCCTGAAATCTAAGCAAACATTTTTTCACCCAATCTTGATGATACTTCCATTTAATGATCAGTACACCAATCCCACTTGGCTCACCAAATTTCGTTCTTCTAGGTTAAACCGTTCCTTTGCAGTAACCGTTTTCATGTTTAGGTTTCACTGTGTTTTCTCCAATTTGGATACATGTAGTTGGAACTCTAAATCAAACACGGTTTGTGCTAGCTCTTTGAAACTTGGCACAATAATGTAGTTCCAAGTTCTATCGCTATGGTTTGTGTCCTATTGAAGTAGCCCCAAGCAGAGACTGACGAGAATCACTTTCATTGAAAGGGGTTGCCAAGCTTCCAAATACTACGAGTTTCCTGAAATCTCAGCAAACATTTTTTTCACCCAATCTTGATGATCCTTCCAATTAATGAAAAGTACACCAATCCCACTTGGCTCACCAATTTTCGTTCTTCTAGGTCAAACCGTTCCTTTGCAGGAACCGTTTTCATGTTTAGGTTTCACTCTGTTTTCTCCTATATGGATACATCTAGTTGGAACTCTAAATCAAACACGGTTTTTGCTAGCTCTTTGAAACTTGGCACAATAATGTAGTTCCAAGTTCTATCGCTATGGTTTCTGTCCTATTGAAGTAGCCCCAAGCAGAGACTGACGAGAATCACTTTCATTGAAAGGGGTTGCCAAGCTTCCAAAAAACTACGAGTTTCCTGAAATACCAGCAAATATTTTTTCACCCAATCTTGATGATACTTGCAGGTAATTTTCAGTACACCAATCCCACTTGGCTCACCAAATTTCGTTCTTCTAGGTCAAACCGTTCCTTTGCAGTAACCGTTTTCATGTTTAGGTTTCACTCTGTTTTCTCCTATATGGATACATGTAGTTGGAACTCCAAATCAAACACGGTTTGTGCTAGCTCTTTGAAACGCGGCACAATAATGTAGTTCCAAGTTCTATCACTATGGTTTGTGTCCTATTGAAGTAGCCCCAAGCAGAGACTGACGAGAATCACTTTCATTGAAAGGGGTTGCCAAGCTTCCAAAATACTGCGAGTTTCCTGAAATCTCAGCAAACATTTTTTCACCCAATCTTGATGATACTTCCATTTAATGATAAGTACACCATTCCCACTTGGCTCACCAAATTTCATTCTTCTAGGTTAAACCGTTCCTTTGCAGTAACCGTTTTCATGTTTAGGTTTCACTCTGTTTTCTCCTATATGGATACATGTAGTTGGAACTCTAAATCAAACACGGTTTGTGCTAGCGCTTTGAAACTTTTCACAACAATATAGTTCCAAGTTCTATCGCTATGGTTTGTGTCCTATTGAAGTAGCCCCAAGCAGAGACCAACGAGAATCACTTTCATTGAAAGGGGTTGCCAAGCTTCCAAAAAACTATGAGTTTCCTGAAATCTCAGCAAACATTTTTTCAGCAATATTGATGATACTTCCATTTAATGATCAGTACACCAATCCCACTTGGCTCACCAAATTTCGTTCTTCTAGGTCAAACCGTTCCTTTGCAGTAACCGTTTTCATGTTTAGGTTTCACTCTGTTTTCTCCTATATGGATACATGTAGTTGGAACTCTAAATCAAACGTGGTTTGTGCTAGCTCTTTGAAACTTGGCACAATAATGTAATTCCAAGTTGTATCGCTATGGTTTGTGTCCTATTGAAGAATCCCAAAGCAGAGACTGACGAGAATCACTTTCATTGAAAGGGGTTGCCAAGCTTCCAAATACTACGAGTTTCCTGAAATCTCAGCAAACATTTTTTCAACCAATCTTGATGATACTTTCATTTAATGATCAGTACACCAATCCCACTTGGCTCAACAAATTTCGTTCTTCTAGGTCAAACGTTCCTTTGCAGAAACCGTTTTCATGATTAGGTTTCACTCTGTTTTCTCCTATATGGATACATGTAGTTGGAACTCTCAATCAAACACGGTTTGTGCTAGCTCTTTGAAACTTGGCACAATAATGTAGTTCCAAGTTCTATCGCTATGGTTTGTGTCCTATTGAAGTAGCCCCAAGCAGAGACTGACGAGAATCACTTTCATTCAAGGGGTTGCCAAGCTCCAGAAAACTACGAGTTTCCTGAAATCTCAGCAAACATTTTTTCACCCCATCTTGATGATACTTCCATTTAATGATCAGTACACCAATCAGACTTGGCTCACAAAATTTCGTTCTTCTAGGTTAAACCGTGCCTTTGCAGTAACCGTTTTCATGTTTAGGTTTCACTCTGTTTTCTCCTATATGGATACATGTAGTTGGAAGTATAAATCAAACACGGTTTGTGCTAGCTCTTTGAAACTTGGCACAATAATGTAGTTCCAAGTTCTATCGCTATGGTTTGTGTCCTATTGAAGTAGCCCCAAGCAGAGACTGACGAGAAGCACTTTCATTGAAAGGGGTTGCCAAGCTTCCAAAAAACTACGAATTTCCTGAAATCTCAGCAAACATTTTTTCACCCAATCTTGATGATACTTCCATTTAATGATCAGTACACCAATCCCACTTGGCTCACCAAATTTCGTTCTTCTAGGTTCAACCGTTCCTTTGCAGTAACCGTTTTCATGTTTAGGTTTCACTGTGTTTTCTCCAATTTGGATACATGTAGTTGGAACTCTAAATCAAACACGGTTTGTGCTAGCTCTTTGAAACTTGGCACAATAATGTAGTTCCAAGTTGTATAGCTATGGTTTGTGTCCTATTGAAGTAGCCCCAAGCAGAGACTGACGAGAATCACTTTCATTGAAAGGGGTTGCCAAGCTTCCAAAAAACCACGAGTTTCCTGAAATCTCAGCAAACATTTTTTCACCCAATCTTGATGATACTTCCATTTAATGATCAGTACACCAATCCCACTTGGCTCACCAAATTTCGTTCTTCTAGGTTAAACCGTTCCTTTGCAGTAACCGTTTTCATGTTTAGGTTTCACTGTGTTTTCTCCAATATGGATACATGTAGTTGGAACTCTAAATCAAACACGGGTTGTGCTAGCGCTTTGAAACTTTTCACAACAATATAGTTCCAAGTTCTATCGCTATGGTTTGTGTCCTATTGAAGTAGCCCCAAGCAGAGACTGACGAGAATCACTTTCATTGAAAGGGGTTGCCAAGCTTCCAAATACTACGAGTTTCCTGAAATCTCAGCAAACATTTTTTCACCCAATCTTGATGATCCTTCCATTTAATGAAAAGTACACCAATCCCACTTGGCTCACCAAATTTCGTTCTTCTAGGTCAAACCGTTCCTTTGCAGTAACCGTTTTCATGTTTAGGTTTCACTCTGTTTTCTCCTATATGGATACATGTAGTTGGAACTGTAAATCAAACACGGTTTGTGCTAGCGCTTTGTAACTTGGCACAATAATATAGTTACAAGTTCTATCGCTATGTTTTGTGTCCTATTGAAGTAGCCCCAAGCAGATACTGACGAGAATCACTTTCATTGAAAGGGGTTGCCAAGCTTCCAAAAAACTACGAGTTTCCTAAAATCCCAGCAAACATTTTTTCACCCAATCTTGATGATACTTGCAGGTAATTATCAGTACACCAATCCCACTTGGCTCACCAAATTTCGTTCTTCTAGGTCAAACCGTTTCTTTGCAGTAACCGTTTTCATGTTTAGGTTTCACTCTGTTTTCTCCTATATGGATACATGTAGTTGGAACTCTAAATCAAACGTGGTTTGTGCTAGCTCTTTGAAACTTGGCACAATAATGTAATTCCAAGTTCTATCGCTATGGTTTGTGTCCTATTGAAGTAGCCCCAAGCAGAGACTGACGAGAATCACTTTCATTGAAAAGGGGTTGCCAAGCTTCCAAATACTACGAATTTCCTGAAATCTCAGCAAACATTTTTCACCCAATCTTGATGATACTTCCATTTAATGAAAAGTACACCAATCCCACTTGGCTCACCAAATTTCGTTCTTCTAGGTCAAACGGTTCCTTTGCAGGAACCGTTTTCATGTTTAGGTTTCACTCTGTTTTCTCCTATATGGATACATCTAGTTGGAACTCTAAATCAAACACGGTTTTTGCTAGCTCTTTGAAACTTGGCACAATAATGTAGTTCCAAGTTCTATCGCTATGGTTTCTGTCCTATTGAAGTAGCCCCAAGCAGAGACTGACGAGAATCACTTTCATTGAAAGGGGTTGCCAAGCTTCCAAAAAACTACGAGTTTCCTGAAATACCAGCAAATATTTTTTCACCCAATCTTGATGATACTTGCAGGTAATTTTCAGTACACCAATCCCACTTGGCTCACCAAATTTCGTTCTTCTAGGTCAAACCGTTCCTTTGCAGTAACCGTTTTCATGTTTAGGTTTCACTCTGTTTTCTCCTATATGGATACATGTAGTTGGAACTCCAAATCAAACACGGTTTGTGCTAGCTCTTTGAAACGCGGCACAATAATGTAGTTCCAAGTTCTATCACTATGGTTTGTGTCCTATTGAAGTAGCCCCAAGCAGAGACTGACGAGAATCACTTTCATTGAAAGGGGTTGCCAAGCTTCCAAAACACTGCGAGTTTCCTGAAATCTCAGCAAACATTTTTTCACCCAATCTTGATGATACTTCCATTTAATGATAAGTACACCATTCCCAGTTGGCTCACCAAATTTCATTCTTCTAGGTTAAACCGTTCCTTTGCAGTAACCGTTTTCATGTTTAGGTTTCACTCTGTTTTCTCCTATATGGATACATGTAGTTGGAACTCTAAATCAAACACGGTTTTTGCTAGCGCTTTGAAACTTTTCACAACAATATAGTTCCAAGTTCTATCGCTATGGTTTGTGTCCTATTGAAGTAGCCCCAAGCAGAGACCAACGAGAATCACTTTCATTGAAAGGGGTTGCCAAGCTTCCAAAAAACTATGAGTTTCCTGAAATCTCAGCAAACATTTTTTCAGCAATATTGATGATACTTCCATTTAATGATCAGTACACCAATCCCACTTGGCTCACCAAATTTCGTTCTTCTAGGTCAAACCGTTCCTTTGCAGTAACCGTTTTCATGTTTAGGTTTCACTCTGTTTTCTCCTATATGGATACATGTAGTTGGAACTCTAAATCAAACGTGGTTTGTGCTAGCTCTTTGAAACTTGGCACAATAATGTAATTCCAAGTTCTATCGCTATGGTTTGTGTCCTATTGAAGAATCCCAAAGCAGAGACTGACGAGAATCACTTTCATTGAAAGGGGTTGCCAAGCTTCCAAATACTACGAATTTCCTGAAATCTCAGCAAACATTTTTTCACCCAATCTTGATGATACTTCCATTTAATGAAAAGTACACCAATCCCACGTGGCTCACCAAATTTCGTTCTTCTAGGTCAAACCGTTCCTTTGCAGGAACCGTTTTCATGTTTAGGTTTCACTCTGTTTTCTCCTATATGGATACATCTAGTTGGAACTCTAAATCAAACACGGTTTGTGCTAGCGCTTTGTAACTTGGCACAATAATATAGTTACAAGTTCTATCGCTATGGTTTGTGTCCTATTGAAGTAGCCCCAAGCAGAGACTGACGAGAATCACTTTCATTGAAAGGGGTTGCCAAGCTTCCAAAAATCTACGAGTTTCCTGAAATCTCAGCAAACATTTTTTCAACCAATCTTGATGATACTTTCATTTAATGATCAGTACACCAATCCCACTTGGCTCAACAAATTTCGTTCTTCTAGGTCAAACGTTCCTTTGCAGAAACCGTTTTCATGATTAGGTTTCACTCTGTTTTCTCCTATATGGATACATGTAGTTGGAACTCTAAATCAAACACGGTTTGTGCTAGCTCTTTGAAACTTGGCACAATAATGTAGTTCCAAGTTCTATCGCTATGGTTTGTGTCCTATTGAAGTAGCCCCAAGCAGAGACTGACGAGAATCACTTTCATTCAAGGGGTTGCCAAGCTCCAGAAAACTACGAGTTTCCTGAAATCTCAGCAAACATTTTTTCACCCCATCTTGATGATACTTCCATTTAATGATCAGTACACCAATCAGACTTGGCTCACAAAATTTCGTTCTTCTAGATTAAACCGTGCCTTTGCAGTAACCGTTTTCATGTTTAGGTTTCACTCTGTTTTCTCCTATATGGATACATGTAGTTGGAAGTATAAATCAAACACGGTTTGTGCTAGCTCTTTGAAACTTGGCACAATAATGTAGTTCCAAGTTCTATCGCTATGGTTTGTGTCCTATTGAAGTAGCCCCAAGCAGAGACTGACGAGAAGCACTTTCATTGAAAGGGGTTGCCAAGCTTCCAAAAAACTACGAATTTCCTGAAATCTAAGCAAACATTTTTTCACCCAATCTTGATGATACTTCCATTTAATGATCAGTACACCAATCCCACTTGGCTCACCAAATTTCGTTCTTCTAGGTTAAACCGTTCCTTTGCAGTAACCGTTTTCATGTTTAGGTTTCACTGTGTTTTCTCCAATTTGGATACATGTAGTTGGAACTCTAAATCAAACACGGTTTGTGCTAGCTCTTTGAAACTTGGCACAATAATGTAGTTCCAAGTTCTATCGCTATGGTTTGTGTCCTATTGAAGTAGCCCCAAGCAGAGACTGACGAGAATCACTTTCATTGAAAGGGGTTGCCAAGCTTCCAAATACTACGAGTTTCCTGAAATCTCAGCAAACATTTTTTTCACCCAATCTTGATGATCCTTCCAATTAATGAAAAGTACACCAATCCCACTTGGCTCACCAAATTTCGTTCTTCTAGGTCAAACCGTTCCTTTGCAGGAACCGTTTTCATGTTTAGGTTTCACTCTGTTTTCTCCTATATGGATACATCTAGTTGGAACTCTAAATCAAACACGGTTTTTGCTAGCTCTTTGAAACTTGGCACAATAATGTAGTTCCAAGTTCTATCGCTATGGTTTCTGTCCTATTGAAGTAGCCCCAAGCAGAGACTGACGAGAATCACTTTCATTGAAAGGGGTTGCCAAGCTTCCAAAAAACTACGAGTTTCCTGAAATACCAGCAAATATTTTTTCACCCAATCTTGATGATACTTGCAGGTAATTTTCAGTACACCAATCCCACTTGGCTCACCAAATTTCGTTCTTCTAGGTCAAACCGTTCCTTTGCAGTAACCGTTTTCATGTTTAGGTTTCACTCTGTTTTCTCCTATATGGATACATGTAGTTGGAACTCCAAATCAAACACGGTTTGTGCTAGCTCTTTGAAACGCGGCACAATAATGTAGTTCCAAGTTCTATCACTATGGTTTGTGTCCTATTGAAGTAGCCCCAAGCAGAGACTGACGAGAATCACTTTCATTGAAAGGGGTTGCCAAGCTTCCAAAATACTGCGAGTTTCCTGAAATCTCAGCAAACATTTTTTCACCCAATCTTGATGATACTTCCATTTAATGATAAGTACACCATTCCCACTTGGCTCACCAAATTTCATTCTTTAGGTTAAACCGTTCCTTTGCAGTAACCGTTTTCATGTTTAGGTTTCACTCTGTTTTCTCCTATATGGATACATGTAGTTGGAACTCTAAATCAAACACGGTTTGTGCTAGCGCTTTGAAACTTTTCACAACAATATAGTTCCAAGTTCTATCGCTATGGTTTGTGTCCTATTGAAGTAGCCCCAAGCAGAGACCAACGAGAATCACTTTCATTGAAAGGGGTTGCCAAGCTTCCAAAAAACTATGAGTTTCCTGAAATCTCAGCAAACATTTTTTCAGCAATATTGATGATACTTCCATTTAATGATCAGTACACCAATCCCACTTGGCTCACCAATTTCGTTCTTCTAGGTCAAACCGTTCCTTTGCAGTAACCGTTTTCATGTTTAGGTTTCACTCTGTTTTCTCCTATATGGATACATGTAGTTGGAACTCTAAATCAAACGTGGTTTGTGCTAGCTCTTTGAAACTTGGCACAATAATGTAATTCCAAGTTGTATCGCTATGGTTTGTGTCCTATTGAAGAATCCCAAAGCAGAGACTGACGAGAATCACTTTCATTGAAAGGGGTTGCCAAGCTTCCAAATACTACGAGTTTCCTGAAATCTCAGCAAACATTTTTTCAACCAATCTTGATGATACTTTCATTTAATGATCAGTACACCAATCCCACTTGGCTCAACAAATTTCGTTCTTCTAGGTCAAACGTTCCTTTGCAGAAACCGTTTTCATGATTAGGTTTCACTCTGTTTTCTCCTATATGGATACATGTAGTTGGAACTCTCAATCAAACACGGTTTGTGCTAGCTCTTTGAAACTTGGCACAATAATGTAGTTCCAAGTTCTATCGCTATGGTTTGTGTCCTATTGAAGTAGCCCCAAGCAGAGACTGACGAGAATCACTTTCATTCAAGGGTTGCCAAGCTCCAGAAAACTACGAGTTTCCTGAAATCTCAGCAAACATTTTTTCACCCATCTTGATGATACTTCCATTTAATGATCAGTACACCAATCAGACTTGGCTCACAAAATTTCGTTCTTCTAGGTTAAACCGTGCCTTTGCAGTAACCGTTTTCATGTTTAGGTTTCACTCTGTTTTCTCCTATATGGATACATGTAGTTGGAAGTATAAATCAAACACGGTTTGTGCTAGCTCTTTGAAACTTGGCACAATAATGTAGTTCCAAGTTCTATCGCTATGGTTTGTGTCCTATTGAAGTAGCCCCAAGCAGAGACTGACGAGAAGCACTTTCATTGAAAGGGGTTGCCAAGCTTCCAAAAAACTACGAATTTCCTGAAATCTAAGCAAACATTTTTTCACCCAATCTTGATGATACTTCCATTTAATGATCAGTACACCAATCCCACTTGGCTCACCAAATTTCGTTCTTCTAGGTTAAACCGTTCCTTTGCAGTAACCGTTTTCATGTTTAGGTTTCACTGTGTTTTCTCCAATTTGGATACATGTAGTTGGAACTCTAAATCAAACACGGTTTGTGCTAGCTCTTTGAAACTTGGCACAATAATGTAGTTCCAAGTTCTATCGCTATGGTTTGTGTCCTATTGAAGTAGCCCCAAGCAGAGACTGACGAGAATCACTTTCATTGAAAGGGGTTGCCAAGCTTCCAAATACTACGAGTTTCCTGAAATCTCAGCAAACATTTTTTCACCCAATCTTGATGATCCTTCCAATTAATGAAAAGTACACCAATCCCACTTGGCTCACCAAATTTCGTTCTTCTAGGTCAAACCGTTCCTTTGCAGGAACCGTTTTCATGTTTAGGTTTCACTCTGTTTTCTCCTATATGGATACATCTAGTTGGAACTCTAAATCAAACACGGTTTTTGCTAGCTCTTTGAAACTTGGCACAATAATGTAGTTCCAAGTTCTATCGCTATGGTTTCTGTCCTATTGAAGTAGCCCCAAGCAGAGACTGACGAGAATCACTTTCATTGAAAGGGGTTGCCAAGCTTCCAAAAAACTACGAGTTTCCTGAAATACCAGCAAATATTTTTTCACCCAATCTTGATGATACTTGCAGGTAATTTTCAGTACACGAATCCCACTTGGCTCACCAAATTTCGTTCTTCTAGGTCAAACCGTTCCTTTGCAGTAACCGTTTTCATGTTTAGGTTTCACTCTGTTTTCTCCTATATGGATACATGTAGTTGGAACTCCAAATCAAACACGGTTTGTGCTAGCTCTTTGAAACGCGGCACAATAATGTAGTTCCAAGTTCTATCACTATGGTTTGTGTCCTATTGAAGTAGCCCCAAGCAGAGACTGACGAGAATCACTTTCATTGAAAGGGGTTGCCAAGCTTCCAAAATACTGCGAGTTTCCTGAAATCTCAGCAAACATTTTTTCACCCCAATCTTGATGATACTTCCATTTAATGATAAGTACACCATTCCCACTTGGCTCACCAAATTTCATTCTTCTAGGTTAAACCGTTCCTTTGCAGTAACCGTTTTCATGTTTAGGTTTCACTCTGTTTTCTCCTATATGGATACATGTAGTTGGAACTCTAAATCAAACACGGTTTGTGCTAGCGCTTTGAAACTTTTCACAACAATATAGTTCCAAGTTCTATCGCTATGGTTTGTGTCCTATTGAAGTAGCCCCAAGCAGAGACCAACGAGAATCACTTTCATTGAAAGGGGTTGCCGAGCTTCCAAAAAACTATGAGTTTCCTGAAATCTCAGCAAACATTTTTTCAGCAATATTGATGATACTTCCATTTAATGATCAGTACACCAATCCCACTTGGCTCACCAAATTTCGTTCTTCTAGGTCAAACCGTTCCTTTGCAGTAACCGTTTTCATGTTTAGGTTTCACTCTGTTTTCTCCTATATGGATACATGTAGTTGGAACTCTAAATCAAACGTGGTTTGTGCTAGCTCTTTGAAACTTGGCACAATAATGTAATTCCAAGTTCTATCGCTATGGTTTGTGTCCTATTGAAGAATCCCAAAGCAGAGACTGACGAGAATCACTTTCATTGAAAGGGTTGCCAAGCTTCCAAATACTACGAATTTCCTGAAATCTCAGCAAACATTTTTTCACCCAATCTTGATGATACTTCCATTTAATGAAAAGTACACCAATCCCACGTGGCTCACCAAATTTCGTTCTTCTAGGTCAAAACCGTTCCTTTTGCAGGAACCGTTTTCATGTTTAGGTTTCACTCTGTTTTCTCCTATATGGATACATCTAGTTGGAACTCTAAATCAAACACGGTTTGTGCTAGCTCTTTGAAACTTGGCACAATAATGTAGTTCCAAGTTCTATCGCTATGGTTTGTGTCCTATTGAAGTAGCCCCAAGCAGAGACTGACGAGAATCACTTTCATTCAAGGGGTTGCCAAGCTCCAGAAAACTACGAGTTTCCTGAAATCTCAGCAAACATTTTTTCACCCCATCTTGATGATACTTCCATTTAATGATCAGTACACCAATCAGACTTGGCTCACAAAATTTCGTTCTTCTAGGTTAAACCGTGCCTTTGCAGTAACCGTTTTCATGTTTAGGTTTCACTCTTGTTTTCTCCTATATGGATACATGTAGTTGGAAGTATAAATCAAACACGGTTTGTGCTAGCTCTTTGAAACTTGGCACAATAATGTAGTTCCAAGTTCTATCGCTATGGTTTGTGTCCTATTGAAGTAGCCCCAAGCAGAGACTGACGAGAAGCACTTTCATTGAAAGGGGTTGCCAAGCTTCCAAAAAACTACGAATTTCCTGAAATCTAAGCAAACATTTTTTCACCCAATCTTGATGATACTTCCATTTAATGATCAGTACACCAATCCCACTTGGCTCACCAAATTTCGTTCTTCTAGGTTAAACCGTTCCTTTGCAGTAACCGTTTCATGTTTAGGTTTCACTGTGTTTTCTCCAATTTGGATACATGTAGTTGGAACTCTAAATCAAACACGGTTTGTGCTAGCTCTTTGAAACTTGGCACAATAATGTAGTTCCAAGTTCTATCGCTATGGTTTGTGTCCTATTGAAGTAGCCCCAAGCAGAGACTGACGAGAATCACTTTCATTGAAAGGGGTTGCCAAGCTTCCAAATACTACGAGTTTCCTGAAATCTCAGCAAACATTTTTTCACCCAATCTTGATGATCCTTCCAATTAATGAAAAGTACACCAATCCCAGTTGGCTCACCAAATTTCGTTCTTCTAGGTCAAACCGTTCCTTTGCAGTAACCGTTTTCATGTTTAGTTTTCACTCTGTTTTCTCCTATATGGATACATGTAGTTGGAACTCTAAATCAAACGCGGTTTGTGCTAGCTCTTTGAAACTTGGCACAATAATGTAGTTCCAAGTTCTATCGCTATGGTTTGTGTCCTATAGAAGTAGCCCTAGCAGAGACTGACGAGAATCACTTTCATTGAAAGGGTTGCCAAGCTTCCAAACACTACGAATTTCCTGAAATCTCAGCAAACATTTTTTCACCCAATCTTGATGATACTTCCATTTAATGAAAAGTACACCAATCCCACTTGGCTCACCAAATTTCGTTCTTCTAGGTCAAACCGTTCCTTTGCAGGAACCGTTTACATGTTTAGGTTTCACTCTGTTTTCTCCTATATGGATACATGTAGTTGGAACTCTAAAGCAAACACGGTTTGTGCCTAGCTCTTTGAAACTTTGCACAATAATGTAGTTCCAAGTTCTATCGCTATGGTTTGTGTCCTATGAAGTAGCCCCAAGCAGAGACTGACGAGAATCACTTTCATTGAAAGGGGTTGCCAAGCTCCAGAAAACTACGAGTTTCCTGAAATCTCAGCAAACATTTTTTCACCCCATCTTGATGATACTTCCATTTAATGATCAGTACACCAATCAGACTTGGCTCACAAAATTTCGTTCTTCTAGGTTAAACCGTGCCTTTGCAGTAACCGTTTTCATGTTTAGGTTTCACTCTGTTTTCTCCTATATGGATACATGTAGTTGGAAGTATAAATCAAACACGGTTTGTGCTATCTCTTTGAAACTTGGCACAATAATGTAGTTCCAAGTTCTATCGCTATGGTTTGTGTCCTATTGAAGTAGCCCCAAGCAGAGACTGACGAGAATCACTTTCATTGAAAGGGGTTGCCAAGCTTCCAAAAAACTACGAATTTCCTGAAATCTCAGCAAACATTTTTTCACCCAATCTTGATGATACTTCCATTTAATGATCAGTACACCAATCCCACTTGGCTCACCAAATTTCGTTCTTCTAGGTTCAACCGTTCCTTTGCAGTAACCGTTTTCATGTTTAGGTTTCACTGTGTTTTCTCCAATTTGGATACATGTAGTTGGAACTCTAAATCAAACACGGGTTGTGCTAGCGCTTTGAAACTTTTCACAACAATATAGTTCCAAGTTCTATCGCTATGGTTTGTGTCCTATTGAAGTAGCCCCAAGCATAGACTGACGAGAATCACTTTCATTGAAAGGGGTTGCCAAGCTTCCAAATACTACGAGTTTCCTGAAATCTCAGCAAACATTTTTTCACCCAATCTTGATGATCCTTCCATTTAATGAAAAGTACACCAATCCCACTTGGCTCACCAAATTTCGTTCTTCTAGGTCAAACCGTTCCTTTGCAGTAACCGTTTTCATGTTTAGGTTTCACTCTGTTTTCTCCTATATGGATACATGTAGTTGGAACTCTAAATCAAACACGGTTTGTGCTAGCGCTTTGTAACTTGGCACAATAATATAGTTACAAGTTCTATCGCTATGGTTTGTGTCCTATTGAAGTAGCCCCAAGCAGAGACTGACGAGAATCACTTTCATTGAAAGGGGTTGCCAAGCTTCCAAAAAACTACGAGTTTCCTAAAATCCCAGCAAACATTTTTTCACCCAATCTTGATGATACTTGCAGGTAATTATCAGTACACCAATCCCACTTGGCTCACCAAATTTCGTTCTTCTAGGTCAAACCGTTCCTTTGCAGTAACCGTTTTCATGTTTAGGTTTCACTCTGTTTTCTCCTATATGGATACATGTAGTTGGAACTCTAAATCAAACACGGTTTGTGCTAGCGCTTTGAAACATGGCACAATAATATAGTTCCACGTTCTATAGCTATGGTTTGTGTCCTATTGAAGTAGCCCCAAGCAGAGACTGACGAGAATCACTTTCATTGAAAGGGGTTGCAAAGCTACCAAAAAACTACGAGTTTCCTGAAGTCTCAGCAAACATTTTTCACCCAATCTTGTTGATACTACCATTTAATAATCAGTACACCAATCCCACTTGGCTCACCAAATTTCGTTCTTCTATGTCAAACCGTTCCTTTGCAGTAACCGTTTTCATGTTTAGGTTTCACTCTGTTTTCTCCTATATGGATACATGTAGTTGGAACTCTAAATCAAACAAGGATTGTGCTAGCTCTTTGAAACTTGGCACAATAATGTAGTTCCAAGTTCTAACGCTATGGTTTGTGTCCTATTGAAAGTATCCCCAAGCAGAGACTGACGAGAATCACTTTCATTGAAAGGGGTTGCCAAGCTTCCAAAAAACTACGAGTTTCCTGAAATCTCAGCTAACATTTTTTCACCCAATCTTGATGATACTTGCAGGTAATGATCAGCCCACCAATCCCACTTGGCTCACCAAATTTCGTTCTTCTAGGTCAAACCGTTCCTTTGCAGTAACCGTTTTCATGTTTAGGTTTCACTCTGTTTTCTCCTATATGGATACATGTAGTTGGAACTCTAAATCAAACACGGTTTGTGCTAGCACTTTGTAACTTGGCACAATAATATAGTTACAAGTTCTATCGCTATGGTTTGTGTCCTATTGAAGTAGCCCCAAGCAGAGACTGACGAGAATCACTTTCATTGAAAGGGGTTGCCAAGCTTCCAAAAAACTACGAGTTTCCTAAAATCCCAGCAAACATTTTTTCACCCAATCTTGATGATACTTGCAGGTAATTATCAGTACACCAATCCCACTTGGCTCACCAAATTTCGTTCTTCTAGGTCAAACCGTTCCTTTGCAGTAACCGTTTTCATGTTTAGGTTTCACTCTGTTTTCTCCTATATGGATACATGTAGTTGGAACTCTAAATCAAACACGGTTTGTGCTAGCGCTTTGAAACATGGCACAATAATACAGTTCAAAGTTCTATAGCTATGGTTTGTGTCCTATTGAAGTAGCCCCAAGCAGAGACTGACGAGAATCACTTTCATTGAAAGGGGTTGCAAAGCTACCAAAAAACTACGAGTTTCCTGAAGTCTCAGCAAACATTTTTTCACCCAATCTTGTTGATACTACCATTTAATAATCAGTACACCAATCCCACTTGGCTCACCAAATTTCGTTCTTCTATGTCAAACCGTTCCTTTGCAGTAACCGTTTTCATGTTTAGGTTTCACTCTGTTTTCTCCAATATGGATACATGTAGTTGGAACTCTAAATCAAACACGGTTTGTGCTAGCGCTTTGAAACTTGGCACAATAATATAGTTCCAAGTTCTATCACTATGGTTTGTGTCCTATTGAAATAGCCCCAAGCAGAGACTGACGAGAATCACTTTCATTGAAAGGGGTTGCCAAGCTTCCAAGAAACTTCGAGTTACCTGAAATCTCAGCAAACATTTTTTCACCCAATCTTGATGATATTTCCATTTGATGATCAGTACACCAATGCCACTTGGCTCACCAAATTTCGTTCTTCTAGGTTAAAGCGTTCCTTTGCAGTAACCGTTTTCATGTTTAGGTTTCACTCTGTTTTCTCCAATATGGATACATGTTGTTGGAACTCTAAATCAAACACGGTTTGTGCTAGCTCTTTGAAACTTGGCACAATAATGTAGTACCAAGTTCTATCGCTATGGTTTGTGTCCTATTGAAGTAGCCCCAAGCAGAGACTGACGAGAATCACTTTCATTTAAAGGGGTTGCCAAGCTTGCAAAAAACTACGAGTTTCCTGAAATCTCAGCAAACATTTTTTCACCCAATCTTGATGATACTTGCAGGTGATGATCAGCCCACCAATCCCACTTGGATCACCAAATTTCGTTCTTCTAGGTCAAACCGTTCCTTTGCAGTAACCGTTTTCATCTTTAGGTTTCACTCTGTTTTCTCCTATATGGATACATGTAGTTGGAACTGTAAATCAAACACGGTTTGTGCTAGCTCTTTGAAACTTGGCACAATAATATAGTTCCAAGTTCTATCGCTATGGTTTGTGTCCTATTGAAGTAGCCCCAAGCAGAGACTGACGAGAATCACTTTCATTGAAAGGGGTTGCAAAGCGACCAAAAAACTACGAGATTCCTGAAGTCTCAGCAAACATTTTTTCACCCAATCTTATTGATACTTCCATTTCATTATCAGTACATCAATCCCACTTGGCTCTCCAAATTTCGTTCTTCTATGTCAAACCTTTCCTTTGCAGTAACCGTTTTCATGTTTAGGTTTCACTCTGTTTTCTCCTATATGGATACATGTAGTTGGAACTCTAAATCAAACACGGATTGTGCTAGCTCTTTGAAACTTGGCACAATAATGTAGTTCCAAGTTCTATCGCTATGGTTTGTGTCCTATTGAAGTAGCCCCAAGCAGAGACTGACGAGAATCACTTTCATTGAAAGGGGTTGCCAAGCTTCCAAAAAACTACGAGTTTCCTGATATCCCAGCAAACATTTTTTCACCCAATCTTGATGATACTTGCAGGTGATGATCAGCCCACCAATCCCACTTGGCTCACCAAATTTCGTTCTTCTAGGTCAAACCGTTCCTTTGCAGTAACCGTTTTCATGTTTAGGTTTCACTCTGTTTTCTCCTACATGGATACATGTAGTTGGAATTCTAAATCAAACACGGTTTGTGCTAGCTCTTTGAAAATTGGCACAATAATGTAGTTCCAAGTTCTATCGCTATGGTTTGTGTCCTATTGAAGTAGCCCCAAGCAGAGACTGACGAGAATCACTTTCATTGAAAGGGGTTGCCAAGCTTCCAAAAAACTACGAGTTTCCTGAAATCTCAGCAAACATTTTTTCACCCAATCTTGATGATACTTCCATTTAATGATCAGTACACCAATCCCACTTGGCTCACAAAATTTCGTTCTTCTAGGTCAAACCTTTCCATTGCAGTAACTGTTTTCATGTTTAGGTTTCACTCTGTTTTCTCCTATATGGATACATGTATTTGGGAACTCTAAATCAAACACGGTTTTGTGCTAGCTCTTTGAAACTTGGCACAATAATGTAGTTCCAAGTTCTATCGCTATGGTTTGTGTCCTATTGAAGTAGCCCCAAGCAGAGACTGACGAGAATCACTTTCATTGAAAGGGGTTGCCAAGCTTCCAAAAAACTACGAGTTTCCTGAAATCCCAGCAAACATTTTTTCACCCAATCTTGATGATACTTGCAGGTGATGATCAGCCCACCAATCCCACTTGGCTCACCAAATTTCGTTCTTCTAGGTCAAACCGTTCCTTTGCAGTAACTGTTTTCATGTTTAGGTTTCACTCTGTTTTCTCCTATATGGATACATGTAGTTGGAACTATATATCAAACACGGTTTGTGCTAGCTCTTTGAAAATTGGCACAATAATGTAGTTCCAATTTCTATCGCTATGGTTTGTGTCCTATTGAAGTTGCCCCAAGCAGAGACTGACGAGAATCACTTTCATTGATAGGGGTTGCCAAGCTTGCAAAAAACTACGAGTTTCCTGAAATCTCAGCAAACATTTTTTCACCCAATCTTGATGATACTTGCAGGTGATGATCAGTCCACCAATCCCACTTGGATCACCAAATTTCGTTCTTCTAGGTCAAACCGTTCCTTTGCAGTAACCGTTTTCATCTTTAGGTTTCACTCTGTTTTCTCCTATATGGATACATGTAGTTGGAACTGTAAATTAAACACGGTTTGTGCTAGCGCTTTGAAACTTGGCACAATAATATAGTTCCAAGTTCTATCGCTATGGTTTGTGTCCTACTGAAGTAGCCCCAAGCAGAGACTGACGAGAATCACTTTCATTGAAAGGGGTTGCCAAGCTTCCAAAAAACTACGAGTTTCCTGAAATCCCAGCAAACATTTTTTCACCCAATCTTGATGATACTTGCAGGTGATGATCAGCCCACCAATTCCACTTGGCTCACCAAATTTCGTTCTTCTAGGTTAAACCGTTCCTTTGCAGTAACCGTTTTCATGTTTAGGTTTCACTCTGTTTTCTCCTATATGGATACATGTAGTTGGAACTCTAAATCAAACACGGTTTGTGCTAGCGCTTTGAAACTTGGCACAATAATATAGTTCCAAGTTCTATCGCTATGGTTTGTGTCCTATTGAAATAGCCCCAAGCAGAGACCAACGAGAATCACTTTCATTGAAAGGGGTTGCCAAGCTTCCCAGAAACTACGAGTTTCCTGAAATCTCAGCAAACATTTTTTCACCCAATCTTGATGATACTTCCATTTAATGATCAGTACACCAATGCAACTTGGCTCACCAAATTTCGTTCTTCTAGGTTAAACCGTTCCTTTGCAGTAACCGTTTTCATGTTTAGGTTTCACTCTGTTTTCTCCAATATGGATACATGTTGTTGGAACTCTAAATCAAACACGGTTTGTGCTAGCTCTTTGAAACTTGGCACAATAAATGTAGTTCCAAGTTCTATCGCTATGGTTTGTGTCCTATTGAAGTAGCCCCAAGCAGAGACTGACGAGAATCACTTTCATTTTAAGGGGTTGCCAACCTTCCAAAAAACTACGAGTTACCTGAAATCTCAGCAAACATTTTTTCACCCAATCTTGATGATACTTCCATTTAATGATCAGTACACCAATCCCACTTGGCTCACAAATTTCGTTCTTCTAGGTCAAACCGTTCCTTTGCAGTAACTGTTTTCATGTTTAGGTTTCACTCTGTTTTCTCCTACATGGATACATGTATTTGGAACTCTAAATCAAACACGGTTTGTGCTAGCGCTTTGAAACTTGGCACAATAATATAGTTCCAAGTTCTATCACTATGGTTTGTGTCCTATGAAGTAGCCCCAAGCAGAGACCGACGAGAATCACTTTCATTGAAAGGGGTTGCCAAGCATCCCAGAAACTACGAGTTTCCTGAAATCTCAGCAAACATTTTTTCACCCAATCTTGATGATACTTCCATTTAATGATCAGTACACCAATCCCACTTGGCTCACCAAATTTCGTTCTTCTAGGTTAAACCGTTCCTTTGCAGGAACCGTTTTCATGTTTAGGTTTCACTTTGTTTTCTCCTATATGGATACATGTAGTTGCAACTCTAAATCAAACAGGGTTTGTGCTAGCGCTTTGAAACTTGGCACAATAATGTAGTTCCAAGTTCTATCGCTATGGTTTGTGTCCTATTGAAGTACACCAAGCAGAGACTGACGAGAATCACTTTCATTGAAAGGGGTTGCCAAGCTTCCAAAAAACTACGAGTTTCCTGAAATCTCAGCAAACATTTTTTGACCCAATCTTGATGATACTTGCAGGTAATTATCAGTACACCAATCCCACTTGGCTCACCAAATTTCGTTCTTCTAGTCAAACCGTTCCTTTGCAAGTAACCGTTTTCATGTTTAGGTTTCACTCTGTTTTCTCCTATATGGATACATGTAGTTGCAACTCTAAATCAAACACGGTTTGTGCTAGCTGTTTGAAACTTGGAACAATAATGTAGTTCCAAGTTCTATCGCTATGGTTTGTGTCCTATTGAAGTAGCCCCAAGCAGAGACCAACGAGAATCACTTTCATTGAAAGGGGTTGCCAAGCTTCAAAAAAACTGCGATTTTCCTGAAATCTCAGCAAACATTTTTTCACCCAAATGATGATACTTCCATTTAATGATCAGTACACCAATCCCACTTGGCTCACCAAATTTCGTTTTTCTAGGTTAAACCGTTCCTTTGCAGTAACCGTTTTCATGTTTAGGTTTCACTCTGTTTTCTCCTATATGGATACATGTAGTTGGAACTCTAAATCAAACCACGTTTGTGCTAGCTCTTTGAAACTTGGCACAGTAATGTAGTTCCAAGTTCTATCGCTATGGTTTGTGTCCTATTGAAGTAGCCCCAAGCAGAGACTGACGAGAATCACTTTCATTGAAAGGGGTTGCCAAGCTTCCAAAAACTACGAGTTTCCTGAAATCCCAGCAAACATTTTTTCACCAATCTTGATGATACTTGCAGGTGATGATCAGCCCACCAATCCCACTTGGTTCACCAAATTTCGTTCTTCTAGGTTAAACCGTTCCTTTGCAGTAACCGTTTTCATGTTTAGGTTTCACTGTGTTTTCTCCAATATGGATACATGTAGTTGGAACTCTAAATCAAACACGGTTTGTGCTAGCTCTTTGAAACTTGGCACAATAATGTAGTTCCAAGTTCTATCGATATGGTTTGTGTCCTATTGAAGTAGCCCCAAGCAGAGACTGACGAGAATCACTTTCATTTTAAGGGGTTGCCAACCTTCCAAAAAACTACGAGTTTCCTGAAATCTCAGCAAATATTTTTTCACCCAATCTTGATGATACTTCCATTTAATGATCAGTACACCAATCCCACTTGGCTCACAAAATTTCGTTCTTCTAGGTCAAACTGTTCATTTGCAGTAACTGTTTTCATGTTTAGGTTTCACTCTGTTTTCTCCTATATGGATACATGTAGTTGGAACTCTAAATCAAACACGGTTTGTGCTAGCTCTTTGAAAATTGGCACAATAATGTAGTTCCAATTTCTATCGCTATGGTTTGTGTCCTATTGAAGTTGCCCCAAGCAGAGACTGACGAGAATCACTTTCATTGAAAGGGGTTGCCAAGCTTGCAAAAACCACGAGTTTCCTGAAATCTCAGCAAACATTTTTTCACCCAATCTTGATGATACTTGCAGGTGATGATCAGCCCACCAATCCCACTTGGATCACCAAATTTCGTTGTTCTAGGTCAAACTGTTCCTTTGCAGTAACCGTTTTCATGTTTAGGTTTCACTCTGTTTTCTCCTATATGGATACATGTAGTTGGAACTCTAAATCAAACACGGATTGTGCTAGCTCTTTGAAACTTGGCACAATAATGTAGTTCCAAGTTCTATCGCTATGGTTTGTGTCCTATTGAAGTAGCCCCAAGCAGAGACTGACGAGAATCACTTTCATTGAAAGGGGTTGCCAAGCTTCCAAAAAACTACGAGTTTCCTGAAATCTCAGCAAACATTTTTTCACCCAATCTTGATGATACTTGCAGGTGATGATCAGCCCACCAATCCCACTTGGATCACCAAATTTCGTTCTTCTAGGTCAAACCGTTCATTTGCAGTAACCGTTTTCATCTTTAGGTTTCACTCTGTTTTCTCCTATATGGATACATGCAGTTGGAACTGTAAATCAAACACGGTTTGTGCTAGCGCTTTGAAACTTGGCACAATAATATAGTTCCAAGTTCTATCGCTATGGTTTGTGTCCTATTGAAGTAGCCCCAAGCAGAGACTGACGAGAATCACTTTCATTGTAAGGGGTTGCAAAGCTACCAAAAAACTACGAGTTTCCTGAAGTCTCAGCAAACATTTTTTCACCCAATCTTGTTGATACTTCCATTTCATTATCAGTACATCAATCCCACTTGGCTCACCAAATTTCGTTCTTCTATGTCAAACCGTTCCTTTGCAGTAACCGTTTTCATGTTTAGGTTTCACTCTGTTTTCTCCTATATGGATACATGTAGTTGGAACTCTAAATCAAACACGGATTGTGCTAGCTCTTTGAAACTTGGCACAATAATGTAGTTGCAAGTTCTATCGCTATGGTTTGTGTCCTATTGAAGTAGCCCCAATCAGAGACTGACGAGAATCACTTTCATTGAAAGGGGTTGCCCAAGCTTCCAAAAAACTACGAGTTTCCTGAAATCTCAGCTAACATTTTTTCACCCAATCTTGATGATACTTGCAGGTGATGATCAGCCACGAATCCCACTTGGCTCACCAAATTTCGTTCTTCTAGGTCAAACCGTTCCTTTGCCAGTAACCGTTTTCATCTTTAGGTTTCACTCTGTTTTCTCCTATATGGATACATGTAGTTGGAACTCTAAATCAAACACGGTTTGTGCTAGCGCTTTGAAACTTGGCACAATAATATAGTTCCAAGTTCTATCGCTATTGTTTGTGTCCTATTGAAATAGCCCCAAGCAGAGACCGACGAGAATCACTTTCATTGAAAGGGGTTGCCAAGCTTCCCAGAAACTACGAGTTTCCTGAAATCTCAGCAAACATTTTTTCACCCAATCTTGATGATACTTCCATTTAATGATCAGTACACCAATGCCACTTGGCTCACCAAATTTCGTTCTTCTAGGTTAAACCGTTCCTTTGCAGTAACCGTTTTCATGTTTAGGTTTCACTCTGTTTTCTCCAATATGGATACATGTTGTTGGAACTCTAAATCAAACACGGTTTGTGCTAGCTCTTTGAAACTTGGCACAATAATGTAGTTCCAAGTTCTATCGCTATGGTTTGTGTCCTATTGAAGTAGCCCCAAGCAGAGACTGACGAGAATCACTTTCATTTTAAGGGGTTGCCAACCTTCCAAAAAATTACGAGTTTCCTGAAATCTCAGCAAACATTTTTTCACCCAATCTTGATGATACTTCCATTTAATGATCAGTACACGAATCCCACTTGGCTCACAAAATTTCGTTCTTCTAGGTCAAACCGTTCCTTTGCAGTAACTGTTTTCATGTTTAGGTTTCACTCTGTTTTCTCCTATATGGATACATGTAGTTGGAACTCTAAATCAAACAGGGTTTGTGCTAGCTCTTTGAAAATTGGCAAATAATGTAGTTCCAATTTCTATCGCTATGGTTTGTGTCCTATTGAAGTTGCCCCAAGCAGAGACTGACGAGAATCACTTTCATTGAAAGGGGTTGCCAAGCTTCCAAAAAACTACGAGTTTCCTGAAATCTCAGCAAACATTTTTTCACCCAATCTTGATGATACTTGCAGGTGATGATCAGCCCACCAATCCCACTTGGATCACCAAATTTCGTTCTTCTAGGTCAAACCGTTCCTTTGCAGTAACCGTTTTCATCTTTAGGTTTCACTGTGTTTTCTCCTATATGGATACATGTAGTTGGAACTCTAAATCAAACACGGTTTGTGCTAGCTCTTTGAAACTTGGCACAATAATGTAGTTCCAAGTTCTATCGCTATGGTTTGTGTCCTATTGAAGTACCCCAAGCAGAGACTGACGAGAATCACTTTCATTGAAAGGGGTTGCCAAGCTTCCAAAAAACTACGAGTTTCCTGAAATCCCAGCAAACATTTTTTCACCCAATCTTGATGATACTTGCAGGTAATTATCAGTACACCAATCCCACTTGGCTCACCAAATTTCGTTCTTCTAGGTCAAACCGTTCCTTTGCAGTAACCGTTTTCATGTTTAGGTTTCACTCTGTTTTCTCCTATATGGATACATGTAGTTGCAACTCTAAATCAAACACGGTTTGTGCTAGCTCTTTGAAACTTGGCACAATAATGTAGTTCCAAGTTCTATCGCTATGGTTTGTGTCCTATTGAAGTAGCCCCAAGCAGAGACTGACGAGAATCACTTTCATTGAAAGGGGTTGCCAAGCTTCCAAAAAACTACGAGTTTCCTGAAATCTCAGCAAACATTTTTTCACCCAATCTTGATGATACTTCCATTTAATGATCAGTACACCAATCCCACTTGGCTCACCAAATTTCATTCTTCTAGGTTAAACCGTTCCTTTTCAGGAACCGTTTTCATGTTTAGGTTTCACTGTGTTTTCTCCTATATGGATACATGTAGTTGCAACTCTAAATCGAACACGGTTTGTGCTAGCTCTTTGAAACTTGGCACAATAATGTAGTTCCAAGTTCTATCGCTATGGTTTGTGTCTTATTGAAGTACCCCAAGCAGAGACTGACGAGAATCACTTTCATTGAAAGGGGTTGCCAAGCTTCCAAAAAACTACGAGTTTCCTGAAATCCCAGCAAACATTTTTTCACCCAATCTTGATGATACTTGCAGGTAATTGTCAGTACACCAATCCCACTTGGCTCACCAAATTTCGTTCTTCTAGGTCAAACCGTTCCTTTGCACTAACCGTTTTCATGTTTAGGTTTCACTCTGTTTTCTCCTATATGGATACATGTAGTTGCAACTCTAAATCAAACACGGTTTGTGCTACCTGTTTGAAACTTGGAACAATAATGTAGTTCCAAGTTCTATCGCTATTTGTTTCCTATTGAAGTAGCCCCAAGCAGAGACTGACGAGAATCACATTCATTGAAAGGGCTTGCCAAGCTTCCAAAAAACTACGAGTTTCCTGAAATCTCAGCAAACATTTTTTCACCCAATCTTGATGATACTTCCATTTAATGATCAGTACACCAATTCCACTTGGATCACCAAATTTTGTTCTTCTAGGTCAAACCGTTCCTTTGCAGTGACCGTTTTCATGTTTAGGTTTCACTCTGTTTTCTCCTATATGGATACATGTAGTTGGAACTCTAAATCAAACACAGTTTGTGCTAGCTCTTTGAAACTTGGCACAATAATGTAGTTCCAAGTTCTATCGCTATGGTTTGTGTCCTATTGAAGTAGCCCCAAGCAGAGACTGACGAGTATCACTTTAATTGAAAGGGGTTTTCAAGCTTCCAAAAAACTATGAGTTTCCTGAAATCTCAGCAAACATTTTTTCACCCAATCTTGATGATACTTCCATTTAATGATCAGTACACCAATCCCACTTGGCTCACCAAATTTCTTTCTTCTAGGTTAAACCGTTCCTTTGCAGGAACCGTTTTCATGTTTAGGTTTCACTTTGTTTTCTCCTATATGGATACATGTAGTTGCAACTCTAAATCAAACACAGTTTGTGCTAGCGCTTTGAAACTTGGCACAATAATGTAGTTCCAAGTTCTATCGCTATGGTTTGTGTCCTATTGAAGTACACCAAGCAGAGACTGACGAGAATCACTTTCATTGAAAGGGGTTGCCAAGCTTCCAAAAAACTACGAGTTTCCTGAAATCCCAGCAAACATTTTTTCACCCAATCTTGATGATACTTGCAGGTAATTATCAGTACACCAATCCCACTTGGCTCACCAAATTTCGTTCTTCTAGGTCAAACCGTTCCTTTGCACTAACCGTTTTCATGTTTAGGTTTCACTCTGTTTTCTCCTATATGGATACATGTAGTTGGAACTCTAAATCAAACACGGTTTGTGCTAGCTCTTTGAAAATTGGCACAATAATGTAGTTCCAATTTCTATCGCTATGGTTTGTGTCCTATTGAAGTTGCCCCAAGCAGAGACTGATGAGAATCACTTTCATTGAAAGGGGTTGCCAAGCTTCCAAAAAACTACGAGTTTCCTGAAATCTCAGCAAACATTTTTTCACCCAATCTTGATGATACTTGCAGGTGATGATCAGCCCACCAATCCCACTTGGATCACCAAATTTCGTTCTTCTAGGTCAAACCGTTCCTTTGCAGTAACCGTTTTCATCTTTAGGTTTCACTCTGTTTTCTCCTATATGGATACATGTAGTTGGAACTCTAAATCAAACACGGTTTGTGCTAGCTGTTTGAAACTTGGCACAATAATTTGGTTCCAAGTTCTATCGCTATGGTTTGTGTCCTATTGAAGTAGCCCCAAGCAGAGACTGACGAGAATCACTTTCATTGAAAGGGGTTGCCAAGCTTCAAAAAAACTGCGAGTTTCCTGAAATCTCACCAAACATTTTTTCACCCAATCTTGATGATACTTCCATTTAATGATCAGTACACCAATCCCACTTGGCTCACCAAATTTCATTCTTCTAGGTTAAACCGTTCCTTTTCAGTAACCGTTTTCATGTTTAGGTTTCACTGTGTTTTCTCCTATATGGATACATGTAGTTGCAACTCTAAATCGAACACGGTTTGTGCTAGCTCTTTGAAACTTGGCACAATAATGTAGTTCCAAGTTCTATCGCTATGGTTTGTGTCTTATTGAAGTACCCCAAGCAGAGACTGACGAGAATCACTTTCATTGAAAGGGGTTGCCAAGCTTCCAAAAAACTACGAGTTTCCTGAAATCCCAGCAAACATTTTTTCACCCAATCTTGATGATACTTGCAGGTAATTGTCAGTACACCAATCCCACTTGGCTCACCAAATTTCGTTCTTCTAGGTCAAACCGTTCCTTTGCACTAACCGTTTTCATGTTTAGGTTTCACTCTGTTTTCTCCTATATGGATACATGTAGTTGCAACTCTAAATCAAACACAGTTTGTGCTAGCTCTTTGAAACTTGGCACAATAATGTAGTTCCAAGTTCTATCGCTATGGTTTGTGTCCTATTGAAGTAGCCCCAAGCAGAGACTGACGAGTATCACTTTCATTGAAAGGGGTTGCCAAGCTTCCAAAAAACTATGAGTTTCTTGAAATCTCAGCAAACATTTTTTCACCCAATCTTGATGATACTTCCATTTAATGATCAGTACACCAATCCCACTTGGCTCACCAAATTTCTTTCTTCTAGGTTAAACCGTTCCTTTGCAGGAACCGTTTTCATGTTTAGGTTTCACTTTGTTTTCTCCTATATGGATACATGTAGTTGGAACTCTAAATCAAACAGGGTTTGTGCTAGCGCTTTGAAACTTGGCACAATAATGTAGTTCCAAGTTCTATCGCTATGGTTTGTGTCCTATTGAAGTACACCAAGCAGAGACTGACGAGAATCACTTTCATTGAAAGGGGTTGCCAAGCTTCCAAAAAACTACGAGTTTCCTGAAATCCCAGCAAACATTTTTTCACCCAATCTTGATGATACTTGCAGGTAATTATCAGTACACCAATCCCACTTGGCTCACCAAATTTCGTTCTTCTAGGTCAAACCGTTCCTTTGCAGTAACCGTTTTCATGTTTAGGTTTCACTCTGTTTTCTCCTATATGGATACATGTAGTTGCAACTCTAAATCAAACACGGTTTGTGCTAGCTGTTTGAAAGTTGGAACAATAATGTAGTTCCAAGTTCTATCGCTATGGTTTGTGTCCTATTGAAGTAGCCCCAAGCAGAGACTGACGAGAATCACTTTCATTGAAAGGGGTTGCCAAGCTTCAAAAAAAGTGCGATTTTCCTGAAATCTCAGCAAACATTTTTTCACCCAAATGATGATACTTCCATTTAATGATCAGTACAAAAATCCCACTTGGCTCACCAAATTTCGTTTTTCTAGGTTAAACCGTTCCTTTGCAGAAACCGTTTTCATGTTTAGGTTTCACTCTGTTTTCTCCTATATGGATACATGTAGTTGGAACTCTAAATCAAAAACGGTTTATGCTAGCTCTTTGAAACTTGGCAAAATAATGTAGTTCCAAGTTCTATCGCTATTTGTTTCCTATTGAAGTAGCCCCAAGCAGAGACTAACGAGAATCACTTTCATTGAAAGGGGTTGACAAGCATCCAAAAAACTACGAGTTTACTGAAATCTCAGCGAACATTTTTTCACCCAATCTTGATGATACTTCCATTTAATGATCAGTACACCAATCCCACTTGGCTCACCAAATTTCATTCTTCTAGGTTAAACCGTTCCTTTTCAGTAACCGTTTTCATGTTTAGGTTTCACTCTGTTTTCTCCTATATGGATACATGTAGTTGCAACTCTAAATCAAACACGGTTTGTGCTAGCTCTTTGAAACTTGGCACAATAATGTAGTTCCAAGTTCTATCGCTATGGTTTGTGTCCTATTGAAGTAGCCCCAAGCAGAGACTGACGAGAATCACTTTCATTGAAAGGGGTTGCCAAGCTTCCAAAAAACTACGAGTTTCCTGAAATCCCAGCAAACATTTTTTCACCCAATCTTGATGATACTTGCAGGTAATTGTCAGTACACCAATCCCACTTGGCTCACCAAATTTCGTTCTTCTAGGTCAAACCGTTCCTTTGCAGTAACCGTTTTCATGTTTAGGTTTCACTCTGTTTTCTCCTATATGGATACATGTAGTTGCAACTCTAAATCAAACACGATTTGTGCTAGCTCTGTGAAACTTGGCACAATAATGTAGTTCCAAGTTCTATAGCTATGGTTTGTGTCCTATTGAAGTAGCCCCAAGCAGAGACTGACGAGTATCACTTTCATTGAAAGGGGTTGCCAAGCTTCCAAAAAACTATGAGTTTCCTGAAATCTCAGCAAACATTTTTTCACCCAATCTTGATGATACTTCCATTTAATGATCAGTACACCAATCCCACTTGGCTCACCAAATTTCTTTCTTCTAGGTTAAACCGTTCCTTTGCAGGAACCGTTTTCATGTTTAGGTTTCACTTTGTTTTCTCCTATATGGATACATGTAGTTGGAACTCTAAATCAAACAGGGTTTGTGCTAGCGCTTTGAAACTTGGCACAATAATGTAGTTCCAAGTTCTATCGCTATGGTTTGTGTCCTATTGAAGTACACCAAGCAGAGACTGACGAGAATCACTTTCATTGAAAGGGGTTGCCAAGCTTCCAAAAAACTACGAGTTTCCTGAAATCCCAGCAAACATTTTTTCACCCAATCTTGATGATACTTGCAGGTAATTATCAGTACACCAATCCCACTTGGCTCACCAAATTTCGTTCTTCTAGGTCAAACCGTTCCTTTGCACTAACCGTTTTCATGTTTAGGTTTCACTCTGTTTTCTCCTATATGGATACATGTAGTTGGAACTCTAAATCAAACACGGTTTGTGCTAGCTCTTTGAAAATTGGCACAATAATGTAGTTCCAATTTCTATCGCTATGGTTTGTGTCCTATTGAAGTTGCCCCAAGCAGAGACTGACGAGAATCACTTTCATTGAAAGGGGTTGCCAAGCTTCCAAAAAACTACGAGTTTCCTGAAATCTCAGCAAACATTTTTTCACCCAATCTTGATGATACTTGCAGGTGATGATCAGCCCACCAATCCCACTTGGATCACCAAATTTCGTTCTTCTAGGTCAAACCGTTCCTTTGCAGTAACCGTTTTCATCTTTAGGTTTCACTCTGTTTTCTCCTATATGGATACATGTAGTTGGAACTCTAAATCAAACACGGTTTGTGCTAGCTGTTTGAAACTTGGCACAATAATTTGGTTCCAAGTTCTATCGCTATGGTTTGTGTCCTATTGAAGTAGCCCCAAGCAGAGACTGACGAGAATCACTTTCATTGAAAGGGGTTGCCAAGCTTCAAAAAAACTGCGAGTTTCCTGAAATCTCACCAAACATTTTTTCACCCAATCTTGATGATACTTCCATTTAATGATCAGTACACCAATCCCACTTGGCTCACCAAATTTCATTCTTCTAGGTTAAACCGTTCCTTTTCAGTAACCGTTTTCATGTTTAGGTTTCACTGTGTTTTCTCCTATATGGATACATGTAGTTGCAACTCTAAATCGAACACGGTTTGTGCTAGCTCTTTGAAACTTGGCACAATAATGAAGTTCCAAGTTCTATCGCTATGGTTTGTGTCTTATTGAAGTACCCCAAGCAGAGACTGACGAGAATCACTTTCATTGAAAGGGGTTGCCAACCTTCCAAAAAACTACGAGTTTCCTGAAATCCCAGCAAACATTTTTTCACCCAATCTTGATGATACTTGCAGGTAATTGTCAGTACACCAATCCCACTTGGCTCACCAAATTTCGTTCTTCTAGGTCAAACCGTTCCTTTGCACTAACCGTTTTCATGTTTAGGTTTCACTCTGTTTTCTCCTATATGGATACATGTAGTTGGAACTCTAAATCAAACACGGTTTGTGCTAGCTGTTTGAAACTTGGCACAATAATTTGGTTCCAAGTTCTATCGCTATGGTTTGTGTCCTATTGAAGTAGCCCCAAGCAGAGACTGACGAGAATCACTTTCATTGAAAGGGGTTGCCAAGCTTCCAAAAAACTGCGAGTTTCCTGAAATCTCACCAAACATTTTTTCACCCAATCTTGATGATACTTCCATTTAGTGATCAGTACACCAATCCCACTTGGCTCACCAAATTTCATTCTTCTAGGTTAAACCGTTCCTTTTCAGTAACCGTTTTCATGTTTAGGTTTCACTCTGTTTTCTCCTATATGGATACATGTAGTTGCAACTCTAAATCAAACACGGTTTGTGCTAGCTCTTTGAAACTTGGCACAATAATGTAGTTCCAAGTTCTATCGCTATGGTTTGTGTCCTATTGAAGTAGCCCCAAGCAGAGACTGACGAGAATCACTTTCATTGAAAGGGGTTGCCAAGCTTCCAAAAAACTACGAGTTTCCTGAAATCCCAGCAAACATTTTTTCACCCAATCTTGATGATACTTGCAGGTAATTGTCAGTACACCAATCCCACTTGGCTCACCAAATTTCGTTCTTCTAGGTCAAACCGTTCCTTTGCAGTAACCGTTTTCATGTTTAGGTTTCACTCTGTTTTCTCCTATATGGATACATGTAGTTGCAACTCTAAATCAAACACGATTTGTGCTAGCTCTGTGAAACTTGGCACAATAATGTAGTTCCAAGTTCTATAGCTATGGTTTGTGTCCTATTGAAGTAGCCCCAAGCAGAGACTGACGAGAATCACTTTCATTGAAAGGGGTTGCCAAGCTTCCAAAAAACTACGAGTTTCCTGAAATCTCAGCAAACATTTTTTCACCCAATCTTGATGATACTTGCAGGTGATGATCAGCCCACCAATCCCACTTGGCTCACCAAATTTCATTCTTCTTGGTTAAACCGTTCCTTTTCAGTAACCGTTTTCATGTTTAGGTTTCACTGTGTTTTCTCCTATATGGATACATGTAGTTGCAACTCTAAATCGAACACGGTTTGTGCTAGCTCTTTGAAACTTGGCACAATAATGAAGTTCCAAGTTCTATCGCTATGGTTTGTGTCTTATTGAAGTACCCCAAGCAGAGACTGACGAGAATCACTTTCATTGAAAGGGGTTGCCAACCTTCCAAAAAACTACGAGTTTCCTGAAATCCCAGCAAACATTTTTTCACCCAATCTTGATGATACTTGCAGGTAATTGTCAGTACACCAATCCCACTTGGCTCACCAAATTTCGTTCTTCTAGGTCAAACCGTTCCTTTGCACTAACCGTTTTCATGTTTAGGTTTCACTCTGTTTTCTCCTATATGGATACATGTAGTTGCAACTCTAAATCAAACACAGTTTGTGCTAGCTCTTTGAAACTTGGCACAATAATGTAGTTCCAAGTTCTATCGCTATGGTTTGTGTCCTATTGAAGTAGCCCCAAGCAGAGACTGACGAGTATCACTTTCATTGAAAGGGGTTGCCAAGCTTCCAAAAAACTATGAGTTTCCTGAAATCTCAGCAAACATTTTTTCACCCAATCTTGATGATACTTCCATTTAATGATCAGTACACCAATCCCACTTGGCTCACCGAATTTCTTTCTTCTAGGTTAAACCGTTCCTTTGCAGGAACCGTTTTCATGTTTAGGTTTCACTTTGTTTTCTCCTATATGGATACATGTAGTTGGAACTCTAAATCAAACAGGGTTTGTGCTAGCGCTTTGAAACTTGGCACAATAATGTAGTTCCAAGTTCTATCGCTATGGTTTGTGTCCTATTGAAGTACACCAAGCAGAGACTGACGAGAATCACTTTCATTGAAAGGGGTTGCCAAGCTTCCAAAAAACTACGAGTTTCCTGAAATCCCAGCAAACATTTTTTTCACCCAAATGATGATACTTCCATTTAATGATCAGTACAAAAATCCCACTTGGCTCACCAAATTTCGTTTTTCTAGGTTAAACCGTTCCTTTGCAGAAACCGTTTTCATGTTTAGGTTTCACTCTGTTTTCTCCTATATGGATACATGTAGTTGGAACTCTAAATCAAAAACGGTTTATGCTAGCTCTTTGAAACTTGGCAAAATAATGTAGTTCCAAGTTCTATCGCTATTTGTTTCCTATTGAAGTAGCCCCAAGCAGAGACTAACGAGAATCACTTTCATTGAAAGGGGTTGACAAGCATCCAAAAAACTACGAGTTTACTGAAATCTCAGCGAACATTTTTTCACCCAATCTTGATGATACTTCCATTTAATGATCAGTACACCAATCCCACTTGGCTCACCAAATTTCATTCTTCTAGGTTAAACCGTTCCTTTTCAGTAACCGTTTTCATGTTTAGGTTTCACTCTGTTTTCTCCTATATGGATACATGTAGTTGCAACTCTAAATCAAACACGGTTTGTGCTAGCTCTTTGAAACTTGGCACAATAATGTAGTTCCAAGTTCTATCGCTAT
>NW_027552458.1:0-88851 GCF_045843805.1 Urocitellus parryii | reverse complement strand
TGATCATTACCTGCCAGTATCATCAAAATTGGGTGAAAAAATGTTTGCTGAGATTTCAGGAAACTAGTAGTTTTTTGGAAGCTTGGCAACCCCTTTCAATGAAAGTGATTCTCGACAGTCTCTGCTTTTGGCTACTTCAATTGGACACAAACCATAGCGATAGAACTTGGAACTACATTATTGTGCCAAGTTTCAAAGAGCTAGCACAAACCGTGTTTGATTTAGAGTTCCAACTACATGTATGCATATAGGAGAAAACAGAGTGAAACCTAAACATGAAAACGGTTACTGCAAAGGAACGGTTTAACCTAGAAGAACGAAATTTGTTGAGCCAAGTGGGATTGGTGTACTGATCATTACCTACAAGTATCATCAAGATTGGGTGAAAAAATGTTTGCTGAGATTTCAGGAAACTCGTAGTTTTTTGGAAGCTTGGCAACCCCTTTCAATGAAAGTGATTCTCGACAGTCTCTGCTTGGGGCTACTTCAATTGGACACAAACCATAGCGATAGAACTTGGAACTACATTATTGTGCCAAGTTTCAAAGAGCTAGCACAAACCGTGTTTGATTTAGAGTTCCAACTACATGTATCCATATAGGAGAAAACAGAGTGAAACCTAAACATGAAAACGGTTACTGCAAAGGAACGGTTTAACCTAGAAGAACGAAATTTGGTGAGCCAAGCGGAATTGGTGTACTGATCATAACCTACAAGTATCATCCAGATTGGGTGAAAAAATATTTGCTGAGATTTCAGGAAACTCATAGTTTTTTGGAAGCTTGGAAACCCCTTTCAATGAAAGTGATTCTCGTCAGTCTCTGCTTGGGGCTACTTCCATAGGACACAAACCATAGCGATAGAACTTGGAACTACATTATTGTGCCAAGTTTCAAAGAGCTACCACAAACCGTGTTTGATTTAGAGTTCCAAATACATGTATCCATATACGAGAAAACAGAGTGAAACCTAAACATGAAAACGGTTACTGCAAAGGAACGGTTTAACCTAGAAGAACGAAATTTGGTGAGCCAAGCAGAATTGGTGTACTGATCATAACCTGTCAGTATCATCAAGATTGGGTGAAAAAATGGTTGCTGAGATTTCAGGAAACTCGTAGTTTTTTGGAAGCTTGGCAACCCGTTTCAATGAAAGTGATTCTCGTCAGTCTCTGCTTGGGGCTACTTCAATTGGACACAAACCATAGAGATGGAACTTGGAACTACATTATTGTGTCAAGTTTCAAAGAGCTAGCACAAACCATGTTTGATTTTGAGTTCCAACTACATGTATCCATATAGGAGAAAACAGAGTGAAACCTAAACATGAAAACGGTTACTGCATAGGAAAGGTTTCACCTAGAAAAACGAAATTTGGTGATCCAAGTGGGACTGTTGTACTGATGATTACCTGCAAGTATCTTCAAGATTGGGTGAAAAAATGTTTGCTGAGATTTCGGGACACTCGTAGTTTTTTGGAAGCGTGGCAACCCCTTTCAATGAAAGTGATTCTCGTCAGTCTCTGCTTGGGGCTACTTCCATTGGACACAAACCATAGCGATAGAACTTGGAACTACATTATTGTGCCAAGTTTCAAAGAGCTAGCACAAACCGTGTTTGCTTTAGAGTTCCAACTACATGTATCCATATAGGAGAAAACAGAGTGAAACCTAAACATGAAAACGGTTACTGAAAAGGAACGGTTTAACCTAGAAGAACGAAATTTGGTGAGCCAACTGGGACTGTTTTTCTGATCATTACCTGCCAGTATCATCAAAATTGGGTGAAAAAATGTTTGCTGAGATTTCAGGAAACTAGTAGTTTTTTGGAAGCTTGGCAACCCCTTTCAATGAAAGTGATTCTCGACAGTCTCTGCTTTTGGCTACTTCAATTGGACACAAACCATAGCGATAGAACTTGGAACTACATTATTGTGCCAAGTTTCAAAGAGCTAGCACAAACCGTGTTTGATTTAGAGTTCCAACTACATGTATGCATATAGGAGAAAACAGAGTGAAACCTAAACATGAAAACGGTTACTGCAAAGGAACGGTTTAACCTAGAAGAACGAAATTTGTTGAGCCAAGTGGGATTGGTGTACTGATCATTACCTACAAGTATCATCAAGATTGGGTGAAAAAATGTTTGCTGAGATTTCAGGAAACTCGTAGTTTTTTGGAAGCTTGGCAACCCCTTTCAATGAAAGTGATTCTCGACAGTCTCTGCTTGGGGCTACTTCAATTGGACACAAACCATAGCGATAGAACTTGGAACTACATTATTGTGCCAAGTTTCAAAGAGCTAGCACAAACCGTGTTTGATTTAGAGTTCCAACTACATGTATCCATATAGGAGAAAACAGAGTGAAACCTAAACATGAAAACGGTTACTGCAAATGAACGGTTTAACCTAGAAGAACGAAATTTGTTGAGCCAAGTGGGATTGGTGTACTGATCATTACCTACAAGTATCATCAAGATTGGGTGAAAAAATGTTTGCTGAGATTTCAGGAAACTCGTAGTTTTTTGGAAGCTTGGCAACCCCTTTCAATGAAAGTGATTCTCGTCAGTCTCTGCTTTTGGCTACTTCAATTGGACACAAACCATAGTGATAGAAATTGGAACTACATTATTGTGCCAAGTTTCAAAGAGCTAGCACAAACCGTGTTTGATTTAGAGTTCCAACTACATGTATCCATATAGGAGAAAACAGAGTGAAACCTAAACATGAAAACGGTTACTGCAAAGGAACGGTTTAACCTAGAAGAACGAAATTTGGTGAGCCAAGCGGAATTGGTGTACTGATCATAACCTGCCAGTATCATCAAGATTGGGTGAAAAAATGTTTGCTGAGATTTCAGGAAACTCGTAGTTTTTTGGAAGCTTGGAAACCCCTTTCAATGAAAGTGATTCTCGTCAGTCTCTGCTTGGGGCTACTTCAATTGGACACAAACCATAGCGATAGAACTTGGTAGTACATTATTGTGCCAAGATTCAAAGACCTAGCACAAACCGTGTTTGATTTAGAGTTCCAACTACATGTATCCATATAGGAGAAAACAGAGTGAAACCTAAACATGAAAACGGTTACTGCATAGGAACGGTTTCACCTAGAAAAACGAAATTTGGTGATCCAAGTGGGACTGTTGTACTGATGATTACCTGCAAGTATCTTCAAGATTGGGTGAAAAAATGTTTGCTGAGATTTCAGGAAACTCGTAGTTTTTTGGAAGCTTGGCAACCCCTTTCAATGAAAGTGATTCTCGTCAGTCTCTGCTTGGTGCTACTTCAATTGGACACAAACCATAGCGATAGAACTTGGAACTACATTATTGTTCCAAGTTTCAAAGAGCTAGCACAAACCGTGTTTGATTTAGAGTTCCAACTACATGTATGCATATAGGAGAAAACAGAGTGAAACCTAAACATGAAAACGGTTACTGCAAAGGAACGGTTTAACTTAGAAGAACGAAATTTGGTGAGCCAAGTGGGATTGGTGTACTGATCATTACCTACAAGTATCATCCAGATTGGGTGAAAAAATATTTGCTGAGATTTCAGGAAACTCATAGTTTTTTGGAAGCTTGGAAACCCCTTTCAATGAAAGTGATTCTCGTCAGTCTCTGCTTGGGGCTACTTCCATTGGACACAAACCATAGCGATAGAACTTGGAACTACATTATTGTGCCAAGTTTCAAAGAGCTACCACAAACCGTGTTTGATTTAGAGTTCCAAATACATGTATCCATATACGAGAAAACAGAGTGAAACCTAAACATGAAAACGGTTACTGCAAAGGAACGGTTTAACCTAGAAGAACGAAATTTGGTGAGCCAAGCAGAATTGGTGTACTGATCATAACCTGTCAGTATCATCAAGATTGGGTGAAAAAATGGTTGCTGAGATTTCAGGAAACTCGTAGTTTTTTGGAAGCTTGGCAACCCCTTTCAATGAAAGTGATTCTCGTCAGTCTCTGCTTGGGGCTACTTCAATTGGACACAAACCATAGAGATGGAACTTGGAACTACATTATTGTGTCAAGTTTCAAAGAGCTAGCACAAAACCATGTTTGATTTTGAGTTCCAACTACATGTATCCATATAGGAGAAAACAGAGTGAAACCTAAACATGAAAACGGTTACTGCATAGGAAAGGTTTCACCTAGAAAAACGAAATTTGGTGATCCAAGTGGGACTGTTGTACTGATGATTACCTGCAAATATCTTCAAGATTGGGTGAAAAAATGTTTGCTGAGATTTCGGGACACTCGTAGTTTTTTGGAAGCGTGGCAACCCTTTCAATGAAAGTGATTCTCGTCAGTCTCTGCTTGGGGCTACTTCCATTGGACACAAACCATAGCGATAGAACTTGGAACTACATTATTTTGCCAAGTTTCAAAGAGCTAGCACAAACCGTTTTTGCTTTAGAGTTCCAACTACATGTATCCATATAGGAGAAAACAGAGTGAAACCTAAACATGAAAACGGTTACTGAAAAGGAACGGTTTAACCTAGAAGAACGAAATTTGGTGAGCCAACTGGGACTGTTTTTCTGATCATTACCGGCCAGTATCATCAAGTTGGGTGAAAAAATGTTTGCTGAGATTTCAGGAAACTAGTAGTTTTTTGGAAGCTTGGCAACCCCTTTCAATGAAAGTGATTCTCGTCAGTCTCTGCTTGGGGCTACTGCAATTGGACACAAACCATAGCGATAGAACTTGGAACTACATTATTGTGCCAAGTTTCAAAGAGCTAGCACAAACCGTGTTTGATTTAGAGTTCCAACTACATGTATCCATATAGGAGAAAACAGAGTGAAACCTAAACATGAAAACGGTTACTGCAAAGGAACGGTTTAACCTAGAAGAACGAAATTTGTTGAGCCAAGTGGGATTGGTGTATTGATCATTACCTACAAGTATCATCAAGATTGGGTGAAAAAATGTTTGCTGAGATTTCAGGAAAGTCGTAGTTTTTTGGAAGCTTGGAAACCGCTTTCAATGAAAGTGATTCTCGTCAGTCTCTGCTTGGGTCTACTTCCATAGGACACAAACCATAGCGACAGAACTTGGAACTACATTATTGTACCAAGTTTCAAAGACCTAGCACAAACCGTGTTTGATTTAGAGTTCCACATACATGTATCTATATAGGAGAAAACAGAGTGAAACCTAAACATGAAAACGGTTACTGCAAAGGAACGGTTTAACCTAGAAGAACGAAATTTGGTGAGCCAAGCGGAATTGGTGTACTGATCATTACCTGCAAGTATCATCAAGATTGGGTGAAAAAATGTTTGCTGAGATTTCAGGAAACTCGTAGTTTTTTGGAAGCTTGGCAACCCCTTTCAATGAAAGTGATTCTCGTCAGTCTCTGCTTGGGGCTACTTCAATTGTACAAAAACCATAGCGATAGAACTTGGAACTACATTATTGTTCCAAGTTTCAAAGAGCTAGCACAAACCGTGTTTGATTTAGAGTTCCAACTACATGTATAAATATTGGAGAAAACAGAGTGAAACCTAAACATGAAAACGGTTACTGCAAAGGAACGGTTTAACCTAGAAGAACGAAATTTGGTGAGCCAAGTGGGATTGGTGTACTGATCATTACCTACAAGTATCATCAAGATTGGGTGAAAAAATGTTTGCTGAGATTTCAGGAAACTCATAGTTTTTTGGAAGCTTGGAAACCCCTTTCAATGAAAGTGATTCTCGTCAGTCTCTGCTTGGGGCTACTTCCATAGGACACAAACCATAGCGATAGAACTTGGAACTACATTATTGTGCCAAGTTTCAAAGAGCTACCACAAACCGTGTTTGATTTAGAGTTCCAAATACATGTATCCATATACGAGAAAACAGAGTGAAACCTAAACATGAAAACGGTTACTGCAAAGGAGCGGTTTAACCTAGAAGAACGAAATTTGGTGAGCCAAGCAGAATTGGTGTACTGATCATAACCTGCCAGTATCATCAAGATTGGGTGAAAAAATGTTTGCTGAGATTTCAGGAAACTCGTAGTTTTTTGGAAGCTTGGCAACCCCTTTCAATGAAAGTAATTCTCGTCAGTCTCTGCTTGGGGCTACTTCAATTGGACACAAACCATAGCGATGGAACTTGGAACTACCTTATTGTGCCCAGTTTCAAAGAGCTAGCACAAACCATGTTTGATTTAGAGTTCCAACTACATGTATCCATATAGTAGAAAACAGATTGAAACCTAAACATGAAAACGGTTACTGCATAGGAAAGGTTTCCCCTAGAAAAACGAAATTTGGTGATCCAAGTGGGACCGTTGTACTGATCATTACCTGCCAGTATCATCAAGATTGGGTGAAAAAATGTTTGCTGAGATTTCAGGAAACTCGTAGTTTTTTGGAAGCTTGGCAAACCCTTTCAATGAAAGTGATTCTCGTCAGTCTCTGCTTGGGGCTACATCAATTGGACACAAACCATAGCGATAGAACTTGGAACTACATTATTGTGCCAAGTTTCAAAGAGCTAGCACAAACCGTGTTTGATTTAGAGTTCCAACTACATGTATCCATATAGGAGAAAACAGAGTGAAACCAAAACATGAAAACGGTTACTGCAAAGGAACGGTTTAACCTAGAAGAACGAAATTTGGTGAGCCAAGTGGGATTGGTGTACTGATCATTACCTACAAGTATCATCAAGATTGGGTGAAAAAATGTTTGCTGAGATTTCAGGAAACTCGTAGTTTTTTGGAAGCTTGGAAACCCCTTTCAATGAAAGTGATTCTCGTCAGTCTCTGCTTGGGGCTACTTCCATAGGACACAAACCATAGCGATAGAACTTGGAACTACATTATTGTGCCAATTTTCAAAGAGCTTGCACAAACCATGTTTGATTTAGAGTTCCACCTACATGTATCCATATAGGAGAAAACAGAGTGAAACCTAAACATGTAAACGGTTACTGCAAAGGAGCGGTTTAACTTAGAAGAACGAAATTTGGTGAGCCAAGTGGGATTGGTGTACTTATCCTTACCTGCCAGTATCATCAAGATTGGGTGAAAAAATGTTTGCTGAGATTTCAGGAAACTCGTAGTTTTTGGAAGCTTGGGAACCCCTTTCAATGAAAGTGATTCTCGTCAGTCTCTGCATGGGGCTACTGCAAATGGACACAAACCATAGTGATAGAAATTGGAACTACATTATTGTGCGAAGTTTCAAAGAGCTTGCATAAACCGTGTTTGATTTAGAGTTCCAACTACATGTATCCATATAGGAGAAAACAGAGTGAAACCTAAACATGAAAACGGTTACTGCATAGGAAAGGTTTCACCTAGAAAAACGAAATTTGGTGATCCAAGTGGGACTGTTGTACTGATGATTACCTGCAAGTATCTTCAAGATTGGGTGAAAAAATGTTTGCTGAGATTTCGGGAAACTCGTAGTTTTTTGGAAGCTTGGCAACCCCTTTCAATGAAAGTGATTCTCGTCAGTCTCTGCTTTTGGCTACATCAATTGGACACAAACCATAGTGATAGAAATTGGAACTACATTATTGTGCCAAGTTTCAAAGAGCTAGCACAAACCGTGTTTGATTTAGAGTTCCAACTACATGTATCCATATAGGAGAAAACAGAGTGAAACCTAAACATGAAAACGGTTACTGCAAAGGAACGGTTTAACCTAGAAGAACGAAATTTGGTGAGCCAAGCGGAATTGGTGTACTGATCATAACCTACAAGTATCATCCAGATTGGGTGAAAAAATATTTGCTGAGATTTCAGGAAACTCATAGTTTTTTGGAAGCTTGGAAACCCCTTTCAATGAAAGTGATTCTCGTCAGTCTCTGCTTGGGGCTACTTCCATAGGACACAAACCATAGCGATAGAACTTGGAACTACATTATTGTGCCAAGTTTCAAAGAGCTACCACAAACCGTGTTTGATTTAGAGTTCCAAATACATGTATCCATATACGAGAAAACAGAGTGAAACCTAAACATGAAAACGGTTACTGCAAAGGAACGGTTTAACCTAGAAGAACGAAATTTGGTGAGCCAAGCAGAATTGGTGTACTGATCATAACCTGTCAGTATCATCAAGATTGGGTGAAAAAATGGTTGCTGAGATTTCAGGAAACTCGTAGTTTTTTGGAAGCTTGGCAACCCGTTTCAATGAAAGTGATTCTCGTCAGTCTCTGCTTGGGGCTACTTCAATTGGACACAAACCATAGAGATGGAACTTGGAACTACATTATTGTGTCAAGTTTCAAAGAGCTAGCACAAACCATGTTTGATTTTGAGTTCCAACTACATGTATCCATATAGGAGAAAACAGAGTGAAACCTAAACATGAAAACGGTTACTGCATAGGAAAGGTTTCACCTAGAAAAACGAAATTTGGTGATCCAAGTGGGACTGTTGTACTGATGATTACCTGCAAGTATCTTCAAGATTGGGTGAAAAAATGTTTGCTGAGATTTCGGGACACTCGTAGTTTTTTGGAAGCGTGGCAACCCCTTTCAATGAAAGTGATTCTCGTCAGTCTCTGCTTGGGGCTACTTCCATTGGACACAAACCATAGCGATAGAACTTGGAACTACATTATTGTGCCAAGTTTCAAAGAGCTAGCACAAACCGTGTTTGCTTTAGAGTTCCAACTACATGTATCCATATAGGAGAAAACAGAGTGAAACCTAAACATGAAAACGGTTACTGAAAAGGAACGGTTTAACCTAGAAGAACGAAATTTGGTGAGCCAACTGGGACTGTTTTTCTGATCATTACCTGCCAGTATCATCAAAATTGGGTGAAAAAATGTTTGCTGAGATTTCAGGAAACTAGTAGTTTTTTGGAAGCTTGGCAACCCCTTTCAATGAAAGTGATTCTCGACAGTCTCTGCTTTTGGCTACTTCAATTGGACACAAACCATAGCGATAGAACTTGGAACTACATTATTGTGCCAAGTTTCAAAGAGCTAGCACAAACCGTGTTTGATTTAGAGTTCCAACTACATGTATCCATATAGGATAAAACAGAGTGAAACCTAAACATGAAAACGGTTACTGCAAAGGAACGGTTTAACCTAGAAGAACGAAATTTGTTGAGCCAAGTGGGATTGGTGTACTGATCATTACCTACAAGTATCATCAAGATTGGGTGAAAAAATGTTTGCTGAGATTTCAGGAAACTCGTAGTTTTTTGGAAGCTTGGAAACCCCTTTCAATGAAAGTGATTCTCGTCAGTCTCTGCTTGGGGCTACTTCCATATTACACAAACCATAGCGATAGAACTTGGAACTACATTATTGTGCCAATTTTCAAAGACCTAGCACAAACCGTGTTTGATTTAGAGTTCCACCTACATGTATCCATACAGGAGAAAACAGAGTGAAACCTAAACATGTAAACGGTTACTGCAAAGGAGCGGTTAAACATAGAAGAACGAAATTTGGTGAGCCAAGTGGGATTGGTGTACTTATCCTTACCTGCCAGTATCATCAAGATTGGGTGAAAAAATGTTTGCTGAGATTTCAGGAAACTCGTAGTTTTTTGGAAGTTTGGCAACCCCTTTCAATGAAAGTGATTCTCGTCAGTCTCTGCTTGGGGCTACTTCAATTGTACAAAAACCATAGCGATAGAACTTGGAACTACATTATTGTTCCAAGTTTCAAAGAGCTAGCACAAACCGTGTTTGATTTAGAGTTCCAACTACATGTATAAATATTGGAGAAAACAGAGTGAAACCTAAACATGAAAACGGTTACTGCAAAGGAACGGTTTAACCTAGAAGAACGAAATTTGGTGAGCCAAGTGGGATTGGTGTACTGATCATTACCTACAAGTATCATCAAGATTGGGTGTAAAAATGTTTGCTGAGATTTCAGGAAACTCGTAGTTTTTTGGAAGCTTGGCAACCCCTTTCAATGAAAGTGATTCTCGTCAGTCTCTGCATGGGGCTACTGCAAATGGACACAAACCATAGAGATAGAAATTGGAACTACATTATTGTGCCAAGTTTCAAAGAGCTAGCACAAACCGTGTTTGATTTAGAGTTCCAACTTCATGTTTCCATATAGGAGAAAACAGAGTGAAACCTAAACATGAAAACGGTTACTGCATAGGAACGGTTTCACCTAGAAAAACGAAATTTGGTGATCCAAGTGGGACTGTTGTACTGATGATTACCTGAAAGTGTCATCAAGATTGGGTGAAAAAATGTTTGCTGAGATTTCAGGAAACTGGTAGTTTTTTGGAAGCTTGGCAACCCCTTTCAATGAAAGTGATTCTCGTCAGTCTCTGCTTGGGGCTACTTCCATAGGACTCAAACCATAGCGATAGAACTTGGAACTACATTATTGTGCCACGTTTCAAAGAGCTTGCATAAACCGTGTTTGATTTAGAGTTCCAACTACATGTATCCATATAGGAGAAAACAGAGTGAAACCTAAACATGAAAACGGTTACTGCAAAGGAACGGTTTAACCTAGAAGAACGAAATTTGGTGAGCCAAGTGGGACTGTTGTACTGATCATTACCTGGAAGTATCATCAAGATTGGGTGAAAAAATGTTTGCTGAGATTTCAGGAAACTCGTAGTTTTTTGGAAGCTTGGCAACCCCTTTCAATGAAAGTGATTCTCGTCAGTCTCTGCTTGGTTCTACTTCAATAGGACACAAACCATAGCGATAGAACTTGGAACTACATTATTGTGCCAATTTTAAAAGAGCTTGCACAAACCGTGTTTAATTTAGAGTTCGAACTACATGTATCCATATAGGAGAAAACAGAGTGAAACCTAAACATGAAAACAGTTACTGCAAAGGAGCGGTTTAACCTAGAAGAACGAAATTTGGTGAGCCAAGTGGGACTGGTGTACTTATCCTTACCTGCCAGTATCACCAAGATTGGGTGAAATAATGTTTGCTGAGATTTCAGGAAACTCGTAGTTTTTTGGAAGCTTGGCAACCCCTTTCAATGAAAGTGATTCTCGTCAGTCTCTGCTTTTGGCTACTTCAATTGGACACAAACCATAGTGATAGAAATTGGAACTACATTATTGTGCCAAGTTTCAAAGAGCTAGCACAAACCGTGTTTGATTTAGAGTTCCAACTACATGTATCCATATAGGAGAAAACAGAGTGAAACCTAAACATGAAAACGGTTACTGCAAAGGAACGGTTTAACCTAGAAGAAAGAAATTTGGTGAGCCAAGCGGAATTGGTGTACTGATCATAACCTGCCAGTATCATCAAGATTGGGTGAAAAAATGTTTGCTGAGATTTCAGGAAACTCGTAGTTTTTTGGAAGCTTGGCAACCCTTTTCAATGAAAGTGATTCTCGTCAGTCTCTGCTTGGGGCTACTTCCATAGGACTCTAACCATAGCGATAGAACGTGGAACTGCATTATTGTGCCACGTTTCAAAGAGCTTGCATAAACCGTGTTTGATTTAGAGTTCCAACTACATGTATCCATATAGGAGAAAACAGAGTGAAACCTAAACATGAAAACGGTTACTGCAAAGGAACGGTTTAACCTAGAAGAACGAAATTTGGTGAGCCAAGTGGGACTGTTGTACTGATCATTACCTGCCAGTATCATCAAGATTGGGTGAAAAAATGTTTGCTGAGATTTCAGGAAACTCGTAGTTTTTAGGAAGCTTGGCAAACCCCTTTCAATGAAAGTAATTCTCGTCAGTCTCTGCTTGGTTCTACTTCAATAGGACACAAACCATAGCGATAGAACTTGAAACTACATTATTGTGCCAATTTTAAAAGAGCTAGCACAAACCGTGTTTAATTTAGAGTTCCAACTACATGTATCCATGTAGGAGAAAACAGAGTGAAACCTAAACATGAAAATGGATACTGCAAAGCAGCGGTTTAACCTAGAAGAACGAAATTTGGTGAGCCAAGTAGGACTGGTGTACTTATCCTTACCTGCCAGTATCACCAAGATTGCGTGAAATAATGTTTGCTGAGATTTCAGGAAACTCGTAGTTTTTTGGAAGCTTGGCAACCCCTATCAATGAAAGTGATTCTCGTCAGTCTCTGCTTTTGGCTACATCAATTGGACACAAACCATAGTGATAGAAATTGGAACTACATTATTGTGCCAAGTTTCAAAGAGCTAGCACAAACCGTGTTTGATTTAGAGTTCCAACTACATGTATCCATATAGGAGAAAACAGAGTGAAACCTAAACATGAAAACGATTACTCAAAGGAACGGTTTAACCTAGAAGTTCGAAATTTGGTGAGCCAACTGGGACTGTTTTACTGATCATTACATGCAAGTAGCATCAAGATTGGGTGAAAAAATGTTTGCTGAGATTTCAGGAAACTCGTAGTTTTTTGGAAGCTTGGCAACCCCTTTCAATGAAAGTGACTCTCGTCAGTCTCTGCTTGGGGCTACTGCAATTGGACACAAACCATAGCGATAGAACTTGGAACTACATTATTGTGCCAAGTTTCAAAGACCTAGCACAAACCGTGTTTGATTTAGAGTTCCAACTACATGTATCCATATAGGAGAAAACAGAGTGAAACCTAAACATGAAAACGGTTACTGCAAAGGAACGGTTTAACCTAGAAGAACGAAATTTGGTGAGCCAAGCGGAATTGGTGTACTGATCATAACCTGCCAGTATCATCAAGATTGGGTGAAAAAATGTTTGCTGAGATTTCAGGAATCTCGTAGTTTTTTGGAAGCTTGGCAACCCCTTTCAATGAAAGTGATTCTCGTCAGTCTCTGCTTGGGGCTACTTCAATTGGACACAAACCATAGCGATAGAACTTGGAACTACATTATTGTGCCAAGTTTCAAAGACCTAGCACAAACCGTGTTTGATTTGGAGTTCCAACTTCATGTATCCATATAGGAGAAAACAGAGTGAAACCTAAACATGAAAACGGTTACTGCATAGGAACGGTTTCACCTAGAAAAACGAAATTTGGTGATCCAAGTGGGACTGTAGTACTGATGATTACCTGCATCTATCTTCAAGATTAGGTGAAAAAATGTTTGCTGAGATTTCAGGAAACTGGTAGTTTTTTGGAAGCTTGGCAACCCCTTTCAATGAAAGTGATTCTCGTCAGTCTCTGCTTGGGGCTACTGCAATTGGACAGAAATCATTGTGATAGAAATTGGAACTACATAATTGTGCCAAGTTTCAAAGAGCTAGCACAAACCGTGTTTGATTTAGAGTTCCAACTACATGTATCCATATAGGAGAAAACAGAGTGAAACCTAAACATGAAAACGGTTACTGCAAAGGAGCGGTTTAACCTAGAAGAACGAAATTTGGTGAGCCAAGTGGGATTGGTGTACTTATCCTTACCTGCCAGTATCATCAAGATTGGGTGAAAAAATGTTTGCTGAGATTTCAGGAAACTCGTAGTTTTTGGAAGCTTGGCAACCCCTTTCAATGAAAGTGATTCTCGTCAGTCTCTGCTTGGGGCTACTTCCATAGGACACAAACTATAGCGATAGAACTTGGAACTACATTATTGTGCCACGTTTCAAAGAGCTTGCATAAACCTTGTTTGATTTAGAGTTCAAACTACATGTATCCGTATAGGAGAAAACAGAGTGAAACATAAACATGAAAACGGTTACTGCATAGGAACGGTTTAACCTAGTAAAACGAAATTTGGTGAGCCAAGTGGGACTGTTGTACTGATCATTACCTGCAAGTATCGTCAAGATTGGGTGAAAAAATGTTTGCTGAGATTTCAGGAAACTCGTAGTTTTTTGGAAGCTTGGCAACCCCTTTCAATGAAAGTGATTCTCGTCAGTCTCTGCTTGGGGCTACTGCAATTGGACAGAAATCATTGTGATAGAAATTGGAACTACATAATTGTGCCAAGTTTCAAAGAGCTAGCACAAACCGTGTTTGATTTAGAGTTCCAACTACATGTATCCATATAGGAGAAAACAGAGTGAAACCTAAACATGAAAACGGTTACTGCAAAGGAACGGTTTAACCTAGAAGAACGAAATTTGGTGAGCCAAGTGGGACTGTTGTACTGATCATTACCTGCAAGTATCATCAAGATTGGGTGAAAAAATGTTTGCTGAGATTTCAGGAAACTCGTAGTTTTTTGGAAGCTTGGCAACCCCTTTCAATGAAAGTGATTCTCGTCAGTCTCTGCTTGGTTCTACTTCAATAGGACACAAACCATAGCGATAGAACTTGAAACTACATTATTGTGCCAATTTTAAAAGAGCTAGCACAAACCGTGTTTAATTTAGAGTTCCAACTACATGTATCCATATAGGAGAAAACAGAGTGAAACCTAAACATGAAAATGGTTACTGCAAAGCAGCGGTTTAACCTAGAAGAACGAAATTTGGTGAGCCAAGTAGGACTGGTGTACTTATCCTTACCTGCCAGTATCACCAAGATTGCGTGAAATAATGTTTGCTGAGATTTCAGGAAACTCGTAGTTTTTTGGAAGCTTGGCAACCCCTTTCAATGAAAGTGATTCTCGTCAGTCTCTGCTTTTGGCTACATCAATTGGACACAAACCATAGTGATAGAAATTGGAACTACATTATTGTGCCAATTTTCAAAGAGCTAGCACAAACCGTGTTTGATTTAGAGTTCCAACTACATGTATCCATATAGGAGAAAACAGAGTGAAACCTAAACATGAAAACGGTTACTGAAAAGGAACGGTTTAACCAAGAAGAACGAAATTTGGTGAGCCAACTGGGACTGTTTTTCTGATCATTACCTGCCAGTATCATCAAGATTGGGTGAAAAAATGTTTGCTGAGATTTCAGGAAACTAGTAGTTTTTTGGAAGCTTGGCAACCCCTTTCAATGAAAGTGATTCTCGACAGTCTCTGCTTTTGGCTACTTCAATTGGACACAAACCATAGCGATAGAACTTGGAACTACATTATTGTGCCAAGTTTCAAAGAGCTAGCACAAACCGTGTTTGATTGAGAGTTCCAACTACATGTATCCATATAGGAGAAAACAGAGTGAAACCTAAACATGAAAACGGTTACTGCAAAGGAACGGTTTAACCTAGAAGAACGAAATTTGTTGAGCCAAGTGGGATTGGTGTACTGATCATTACCTACAAGTATCATCAAGATTGGGTGAAAAAATGTTTGCTGAGATTTCAGGAAACTCGTAGTTTTTTGGAAGCTTGGAAACCCCTTTCAATGAAAGTGATTCTCGTCAGTCTCTGCTTGGGGCTACTTCCATATTACACAAACCATAGCGATAGAACTTGGAACTACATTATTGTGCCAATTTTCAAAGACCTAGCACAAACCGTGTTTGATTTAGAGTTCCACCTACATATATCCATACACGAGAAAACAGAGTGAAACCTAAACATGTAAACGGTTACTGCAAAGGAGCGGTTAAACATAGAAGAACGAAATTTGGTGAGCCAAGTGGGATTGGTGTACTTATCCTTACCTGCCAGTATCATCAAGATTGGGTGAAAAAATGTTTGCTGAGATTTCAGGAAACTCGTAGTTTTTTGGAAGCTTGGCAACCCCTTTCAATGAAAGTGATTCTCATCAGTCTCTGCTTGGGGCTACTTCAATTGTACAAAAACCATATCGATAGAACTTGGAACTACATTATTGTTCCAAGTTTCAAAGAGCTAGCACAAACCGTGTTTGATTTAGAGTTCCAACTACATGTATAAATATTGGAGAAAACAGAGTGAAACCTAAACATGAAAACGGTTACTGCAAAGGAACGGTTTAACCTAGAAGAACGAAATTTGGTGAGCCAAGTGGGATTGGTGTACTGATCATTACCTACAAGTATCATCAAGATTGGGTGTAAAAATGTTTGCTGAGATTTCAGGAAACTCGTAGTTTTTTGGAAGCTTGGCAACCCCTTTCAATGAAAGTGATTCTCGTCAGTCTCTGCATGGGGCTACTGCAAATGGACACAAACCATAGAGATAGAAATTGGAACTACATTATTGTGCCAAGTTTCAAAGAGCTAGCACAAACCGTGTTTGATTTAGAGTTCCAACTTCATGTTTCCATATAGGAGAAAACAGAGTGAAACCTAAACATGAAAACGGTTACTGCATAGGAACGGTTTCACCTAGAAAAACGAAATTTGGTGATCCAAGTGGGACTGTTGTACTGATGATTACCTGAAAGTATCATCAAGATTGGGTGAAAAAATGTTTGCTGAGATTTCAGGAAACTGGTAGTTTTTTGGAAGCTTGGCAACCCCTTTCAATGAAAGTGATTCTCATCAGTCTCTGCTTGGGGCTACTTCCATAGGACTCAAACCATAGCGATAGAACTTGGAACTACATTATTGTGCCACGTTTCAAAGAGCTTGCATAAACCGTGTTTGATTTAGAGTTCCAACTACATGTATCCATATAGGAGAAAACAGAGTGAAACCTAAACATGAAAACGGTTACTGCAAAGGAACGGTTTAACCTAGAAGAACGAAATTTGGTGAGCCAAGTGGGACTGTTGTACTGATCATTACCTGGAAGTATCATCAAGATTGGGTGAAAAAATGTTTGCTGAGATTTCAGGAAACTCGTAGTTTTTTGGAAGCTTGGCAACCCCTTTCAATGAAAGTGATTCTCGTAAGTCTCTGCTTGGTTCTACTTCAATAGGACACAAACCATAGCGATAGAACTTGGAACTACATTATTGTGCCAATTTTAAAAGAGCTTGCACAAACCGTGTTTAATTTAGAGTTCGAACTACATGTATCCATATAGGAGAAAACAGAGTGAAACCTAAACATGAAAACGGTTACTGCAAAGGAGCGGTTTAACCTAGAAGACCGAAATTTGGTGAGCCAAGTGGGACTGGTGTACTTATCCTTACCTGCCAGTATCACCAAGATTGGGTGAAATAATGTTTGCTGAGATTTCAGGAAACTCGTAGTTTTTTGGAAGCTTGGCAACCCCTTTCAATGAAAGTGATTCTCGTCAGTCTCTGCTTTTGGCTACTTCAATTGGACACAAACCATAGTGATAGAAATTGGAACTACATTATTGTGCCAAGTTTCAAAGAGCTAGCACAAACCGTGTTTGATTTAGAGTTCCAACTACATGTATCCATATAGGAGAAAACAGAGTGAAACCTAAACATGAAAACGGTTACTGCAAAGGAACGGTTTAACCTAGAAGAAAGAAATTTGGTGAGCCAAGCGGAATTGGTGTACTGATCATAACCTGCCAGTATCATCAAGATTGGGTGAAAAAATGTTTGCTGAGATTTCAGGAAACTCGTAGTTTTTTGGAAGCTTGGCAACCCATTTCAATGAAAGTGATTCTCGTCAGTCTCTGCTTGGGGCTACTTCCATAGGACTCTAACCATAGCGAAAGAACGTGGAACTGCATTATTGTGCCACGTTTCAAAGAGCTTGCATAAACCGTGTTTGATTTAGAGTTCCAACTACATGTATCCATATAGGAGAAAACAGAGTGAAACCTAAACATGAAAACGGTTACTGCAAAGGAACGGTTTAACCTAGAAGAACGAAATTTGGTGAGCCAAGTGGGACTGTTGTACTGATCATTACCTGCAAGTATCATCAAGATTGGGTGAAAAAATGTTTGCTGAGATTTCAGGAAACTCGTAGTTTTTTGGAAGCTTGGCAACCCCTTTCAATGAAAGTGATTCTCGTCAGTCTCTGCTTGGTTCTACTTCAATAGGACACAAACCATAGCGATAGAACTTGAAACTACATTATTGTGCCAATTTTAAAAGAGCTAGCACAAACCGTGTTTAATTTAGAGTTCCAACTACATGTATCCATATAGGAGAAAACAGAGTGAAACCTAAACATGAAAATGGTTACTGCAAAGCAGCGGTTTAACCTAGAAGAACGAAATTTGGTGAGCCAAGTAGGACTGGTGTACTTATCCTTACCTGCCAGTATCACCAAATTGCGTGAAATAATGTTTGCTGAGATTTCAGGAAACTCGTAGTTTTTTGGAAGCTTGGCAACCCCTTTCAATGAAAGTGATTCTCGTCAGTCTCTGCTTTTGGCTACATCAATTGGACACAAACCATAGTGATAGAAATTGGAACTACATTATTGTGCCAAGTTTCAAAGAGCTAGCACAAACCGTGTTTGATTTAGAGTTCCAACTACATGTATCCATATAGGAGAAAACAGAGTGAAACCTAAACAAGAAAACGATTACTCAAAGGAACGGTTTAACCTAGAAGTTCGAAATTTGGTGAGCCAACTGGGACTGTTTTACTGATCATTACATGCAAGTAGCATCAAGATTGGGTGAAAAAATGTTTGCTGAGATTTCAGGAAAACTCGTAGTTTTTTGGAAGCTTGGCAACCCCTTTCAATGAAAGTGACTCTCGTCAGTCTCTGCTTGGGGCTACTGCAATTGGACACAAACCATAGCGATAGAACTTGGAACTACATTATTGTGCCAAGTTTCAAAGACCTAGCACAAACCGTGTTTGATTTAGAGTTCCAACTACATGTATCCATATAGGAGAAAACAGAGTGAAACCTAAACATGAAAACGGTTACTGCAAAGGAACGGTTTAACCTAGAAGAACGAAATTTGGTGAGCCAAGCGGAATTGGTGTACTGAGCATAACCTGCCAGTATCATCAAGATTGGGTGAAAAAATGTTTGCTGAGATTTCAGGAATCTCGTAGTTTTTTGGAAGCTTGGCAACCCCTTTCAATGAAAGTGATTCTCGTCAGTCTCTGCTTGGGGCTACTTCAATTGGACACAAACCATAGCGATAGAACTTGGAACTACATTATTGTGCCAAATTTCAAAGACCTAGCACAAACCGTGTTTGATTTGGAGTTCCAACTTCATGTATCCATATAGGAGAAAACAGAGTGAAACCTAAACATGAAAACGGTTACTGCATAGGAACGGTTTCACCTAGAAAAACGAAATTTGGTGATCCAAGTGGGACTGTAGTACTGATGATTACCTGCAACTATCTTCAAGATTAGGTGAAAAAATGTTTGCTGAGATTTCAGGAAACTGGTAGTTTTTTGGAAGCTTGGCAACCCCTTTCAATGAAAGTGATTCTCGTCAGTCTCTGCTTGGGGCTACTGCAATTGGACAGAAATCATTGTGATAGAAATTGGAACTACATAATTGTGCCAAGTTTCAAAGAGCTAGCACAAACCGTGTTTGATTTAGAGTTCCAACTACATGTATCCATATAGGAGAAAACAGAGTGAAACCTAAACATGAAAACGGTTACTGCAAAGGAGCGGTTTAACCTAGAAGAACGAAATTTGGTGAGCCAAGTGGGATTGGTGTACTTATCCTTACCTGCCAGTATCACCAAGATTGGGTGAAATAATGTTTGCTGAGATTTCAGGAAACTCGTAGTTTTTTGGAAGCTTGGCAACCCCTTTCAATGAAAGTGATTCTCGTCAGTCTCTGCTTTTGGCTACTTCAATTGGACACAAACCATAGTGATAGAAATTGGAACTACATTATTGTGCCAAGTTTCAAAGAGCTAGCACAAACCGTGTTTGATTTAGAGTTCCAACTACATGTATCCATATAGGAGAAAACAGAGTGAAACCTAAACATGAAAACGGTTACTGCAAAGGAACGGTTTAACCTAGAAGAAAGAAATTTGGTGAGCCAAGCGGAATTGGTGTACTGATCATAACCTGCCAGTATCATCAAGATTGGGTGAAAAAATGTTTGCTGAGATTTCAGGAAACTCGTAGTTTTTTGGAAGCTTGGCAACCCTTTTCAATGAAAGTGATTCTCGTCAGTCTCTGCTTGGGGCTACTTCCATAGGACTCTAACCATAGCGATAGAACGTGGAACTACATTATTGTGCCACGTTTCAAAGAGCTTGCATAAACCGTGTTTGATTTAGAGTTCCAACTACATGTATCCATATAGGAGAAAACAGAGTGAAACCTAAACATGAAAACGGTTACTGCAAAGGAACGGTTTAACCTAGAAGAATGAAATTTGGTGAGCCAAGTGGGACTGTTGTACTGATCATTACCTGCAAGTATCATCAAGATTGGGTGAAAAAATGTTTGCTGAGATTTCAGGAAACTCGTAGTTTTTTGGAAGCTTGGCAACCCCTTTCAATGAAAGTGATTCTCGTCAGTCTCTGCTTGGTTCTACTTCAATAGGACACAAACCATAGCGATAGAACTTGAAACTACATTATTGTGCCAATTTTAAAAGAGCTAGCACAAACCGTGTTTAATTTAGAGTTCCAACTACATGTATCCATGTAGGAGAAAACAGAGTGAAACCTAAACATGAAAATGGATACTGCAAAGCAGCGGTTTAACCTAGAAGAACGAAATTTGGTGAGCCAAGTAGGACTGGTGTACTTATCCTTACCTGCCAGTATCACCAAGATTGCGTGCAATAATGTTTGCTGAGATTTCAGGAAACTCGTAGTTTTTTGGAAGCTTGGCAACCCCTTTCAATGAAAGTGATTCTCGTCAGTCTCTTCTTTTGGCTACATCAATTGGACACAAACCATAGTGATAGAAATTGGAACTACATTATTGTGCCAAGTTTCAAAGAGCTAGCACAAACCGTGTTTGATTTAGAGTTCCAACTACATGTATCCATATAGGAGAAAACAGAGTGAAACCTAAACATGAAAACGATTACTCAAAGGAACGGTTTAACCTAGAAGTTCGAAATTTGGTGAGCCAACTGGGACTGTTTTACTGATCATTACATGCAAGTAGCATCAAGATTGGGTGAAAAAATGTTTGCTGAGATTTCAGGAAACTCGTAGTTTTTTGGAAGCTTGGCAACCCCTTTCAATGAAAGTGACTCTCGTCAGTCTCTGCTTGGGGCTACTGCAATTGGACACAAACCATAGCGATAGAACTTGGAACTACATTATTGTGCCAAGTTTCAAAGACCTAGCACAAACCGTGTTTGATTTAGAGTTCCAACTACATGTATCCATATAGGAGAAAACAGAGTGAAACCTAAACATGAAAACGGTTACTGCAAAGGAACGGTTTAACCTAGAAGAACGAAATTTGGTGAGCCAAGCGGAATTGGTGTACTGATCATAACCTGCCAGTATCATCAAGATTGGGTGAAAAAATGTTTGCTGAGATTTCAGGAATCTCGTAGTTTTTTGGAAGCTTGGCAACCCCTTTCAATGAAAGTGATTCTCGTCAGTCTCTGCTTGGGGCTACTTCAATTGGACACAAACCATAGCGATAGAACTTGGAACTACATTATTGTGCCAAGTTTCAAAGACCTAGCACAAACCGTGTTTGATTTGGAGTTCCAACTTCATGTATCCATATAGGAGAAAACAGAGTGAAACCTAAACATGAAAACGGTTACTGCAAAGGAACGGTTTAACCTAGAAGAACGAAATTTGGTGAGCCAAGCGGAATTGGTGTACTGATCATAACCTGCCAGTATCATCAAGATTGGGTGAAAAAATGTTTGCTGAGATTTCAGGAAACTCGTAGTTTTTTGGAAGCTTGGCAACCCCTTTCAATGAAAGTGATTCTCGTCAGTCTCTGCTTGGGGCTACTGCAATTTGACAGAAATCATTGTGATAGAAATTGGAACTACATAATTGTGCCAAGTTTCAAAGAGCTAGCACAAACCGTGTTTGATTTAGAGTTCAACTACATGTATCCATATAGGAGAAAACAGAGTGAAACCTAAACATGAAAACGGTTACTGCAAAGGAGCGGTTTAACCTAGAAGAACGAAATTTGGTGAGCCAAGTGGGATTGGTGTACTTATCCTTACCTGCCAGTATCATCAAGATTGGGTGAAAAAATGTTTGCTGAGATTTCACGAAACTCGTAGTTTTTGGAAGCTTGGCAACCCCTTTCAATGAAAGTGATTCTCGTCAGTCTCTGCTTGGGGCTACTTCCATAGGACACAAACCATAGCGATAGAACTTGGAACTACATTATTGTGCCACGTTTCAAAGAGCTTGCATAAACCTTGTTTGATTTAGAGTTCAAACTACATGTATCCATATAGGAGAATACAGAGTGAAACATAAACATGAAAACGGTTACTGCATAGGAACGGTTTAACCTAGTAAAACGAAATTTGGTGAGCCAAGTGGGACTGTTGTACTGATCATTACCTGCAAGTATCGTCAAGATTGGGTGAAAAAATGTTTGCTGAGATTTCAGGAAACTCGTAGTTTTTTGGAAGCTTGGCAACCCCTTTCAATGAAAGTGATTCTCGTCAGTCTCTGCTTGGGGCTACTGCAATTGGACAGAAATCATTGTGATAGAAATTGGAACTACATAATTGTGCCAAGTTTCAAAGAGCTAGCACAAACCGTGTTTGATTTAGAGTTCCAACTACATGTATCCATATAGGAGAAAACAGAGTGAAACCTAAACATGAAAACGGTTACTGCAAAGGAACGGTTTAACCTAGAAGAACGAAATTTGGTGAGCCAAGTGGGACTGTTGTACTGATCATTACCTGCAAGTATCATCAAGATTGGGTGAAAAAATGTTTGCTGAGATTTCAGGAAACTCGTAGTTTTTTGGAAGCTTGGCAACCCCTTTCAATGAAAGTGATTCTCGTCAGTCTCTGCTTGGTTCTACTTCAATAGGACACAAACCATAGCGATAGAACTTGAAACTACATTATTGTGCCAATTTTAAAAGAGCTAGCACAAACCGTGTTTAATTTAGAGTTCCAACTACATGTATCCATATAGGAGAAAACAGAGTGAAACCTAAACATGAAAATGGTTACTGCAAAGCAGCGGTTTAATCTAGAAGAACGAAATTTGGTGAGCCAAGTAGGACTGGTGTACTTATCCTTACCTGCCAGTATCACCAAGATTGCGTGAAATAATGTTTGCTGAGATTTCAGGAAACTCGTAGTTTTTTGGAAGCTTGGCAACCCCTTTCAATGAAAGTGATTCTCGTCAGTCTTTGCTTTTGGCTACATCAATTGGACACAAACCATAGTGATAGAAATTGGAACTACATTATTGTGCCAAGTTTCAAAGAGCTAGCACAAACCGTGTTTGATTTAGAGTTCCAACTACATGTATCCATATAGGAGAAAACAGAGTGAAACCTAAACATGAAAACGATTACTCAAAGGAACGTTTTAACCTAGAAGTTCGAAATTTGGTGAGCCAACTGGGACTGTTTTACTGCTCATTACATGCAAGTAGCATCAAGATTGGGTGAAAAAATGTTTGCTGAGATTTCAGGAAACTCGTAGTTTTTTGGAAGCTTGGCAACCCCTTTCAATGAAAGTGATTCTCGTCAGTCTCTGCTTGGGGCTACTGCAATTGGACACAAACCATAGCGATAGAACTTGGAACTACATTATTGTGCCAAGTTTCAAAGAGCTAGCACAAACCGTGTTTGATTTAGAGTTCCAACTACATGTATCCATATAGGAGAAAACAGAGTGAAACCTAAACATGAAAACGGTTACTGTAAAGGAGCGGTTTAACCTAGAAGAACGAAGTTTGGTGAGCCAAGTGGGATTGGTGTACTTTTCCTTACCTGCCAGTATCATGAAGATTGGGTGAAAAAATGTTTCCTGAGATTTCAGGAAACTCGTAGTTTTTTGGAAGCTTGGCAACCCCTTTCAATGAAAGTGATTCTTGTCAGTCTCTGCTTGGGGCTACTGCAATTGGACACAAACCATAGCGATAGAACATGGAACTACATTATTGTGCCAAGTTTCAAAGACCTAGCACAAACCGTGTTTGATTTAGAGTTCCAACTACATGTATCCATATAGGAGAAAACAGAGTGAAACCTAAACATGAAAACGGTTACTGCAAAGGAACGGTTTAACCTAGAAGAACGAAATTTGGTGAGCCAAGCGGAATTGGTGTACTGATCATAACCTGCCAGTATCATCAAGATTGGGTGAAAAAATGTTTGCTGAGATTTCAGGAAACTCGTAGTTTTTTGGAAGCTTGGCAACCCCTTTCAATGAAAGGGATTCTCGTCAGTCTCTGCTTGGGGCTACTTCAATTGGACACAAACCATAGCGATAGAACTTGGAACTACATTATTGTGCCAAGTTTCAAAGACCTAGCACAAACCGTGTTTGATTTGGAGTTCCAAATTCATGTATCCATATAGGAGAAAACAGAGTGAAACCTAAACATGAAAACGGTTACTGCATAGGAACGGTTTCACCTAGAAAAACGAAATTTGGTGATCCAAGTGGGACTGTTGTACTGATGATTACCTGCAACTATCTTCAAGATTGGGTGAAAAAATGTTTGCTGAGATTTCAGGAAACTGGTAGTTTTTTGGAAGCTTGGCAACCCCTTTCAATGAAAGTGATTCTCGTCAGTCTCTGCTTGGGGCTACTTCCATAGGACTCAAACCATAGCGATAGAACTTGGAACTACATTGTTGTGCCACGTTTCAAAGAGCTTGCATAAACCGTGTTTGATATAGAGTTCCAACTACATGTATCCATATAGGAGAAAACAGAGTGAAACCTAAACATGAAAACGGTTACTGCAAAGGAACGGTTTAACCTAGAAGAACGAAATTTGGTGAGCCAAGTGGGACTGTTGTACTGATCATTACCTGCAAGTATCATCAAGATTGGGTGAAAAAATGTTTGCTGAGATTTCAGGAAACTCGTAGTTTTTTGGAAGCTTGGCAACCCCTTTCAATGAAAGTGATTCTCGTCAGTCTCTGCTTGGTTCTACTTCAATAGGACACAAACCATAGCGATAGAACTTGAAACTACATTATTGTGCCAATTTTAAAAGAGCTAGCACAAACCGTGTTTAATTTAGAGTTCCAACTCCATGTATCCATATAGGAGAAAACAGAGTGAAACCTAAACATGAAAATGGTTACTGCAAAGCAGCGGATTAACCTAGAAGAACGAAATTTGGTGAGCCAAGTAGGACTGGTGTACTTATCCTTACCTGCCAGTATCACCAAGATTGCGTGAAATAATGTTTGCTGAGATTTCAGGAAACTCGTAGTTTTTTGGAAGCTTGGCAACCCCTTTCAATGAAAGTGATTCTCGTCAGTCTCTGCTTTTGGCTACATCAATTGGACACAAACCATAGTGATAGAAATTGGAACTACATTATTGTGCCAAGTTTCAAAGAGCTAGCACAAACCGTGTTTGATTTAGAGTTCCAACTACATGTATCCATATAGGAGAAAACAGAGTGAAACCTAAATATGAAAACGATTACTCAAAGGAACGGTTTAACCTAGAAGTTCGAAATTTGGTGAGCCAACTGGGACTGTTTTACTGCTCATTACATGCAAGTAGCATCAAGATTGGGTGAAAAAATGTTTGCTGAGATTTCAGGAAACTCGTAGTTTTTTGGAAGCTTGGCAACCCCTTTCAATGAAAGTGATTCTCGTCAGTCTCTGCTTGGGGCTACTGCAATTGGACACAAACCATAGCGATAGAACTTGGAACTACATTATTGTGCCAAGTTTCAAAGACCTAGCACAAACCGTGTTTGATTTGGAGTTCCAACTTCATGTATCCATATAGGAGAAAACAGAGTGAAACCTAAACATGAAAACGGTTACTGCATAGGAACGGTTTCACCTAGAAAAACGAAATTTGGTGATCCAAGTGGGACTGTTGTACTGATGATTACCTGCAACTATCTTCAAGATTGGGTGAAAAAGTGTTTGCTGAGATTTCAGGAAACTGGTAGTTTTTTGGAAGCTTGGCAACCCCTTTCAATGAAAGTGATTCTCGTCAGTCTCTGCTTGGGGCTACTTCCATAGGACTCAAACCATAGCGATAGAACTTGGAACTACATTATTGTGCCACGTTTCAAAGAGCTTGCATAAACCGTGTTTGATTTAGAGTTCCAACTACATGTATCCATATAGGAGAAAACAGAGTGAAACCTAAACATGAAAACGGTTACTGCAAAGGAACGGTTTAACCTAGAAGAACGAAATTTGGTGAGCCAAGTGGGACTGTTGTACTGATCATTACCTGCAAGTATCATCAAGATTGGGTGAAAAAATGTTTGCTGAGATTTCAGGAAACTCGTAGTTTTTTGGAAGCTTGGCAACCCCTTTCAATGAAAGTGATTCTCGTCAGTCTCTGCTTGGTTCTACTTCAATAGGACACAAAGCATAGCGATAGAACTTGGAACTACATTATTGTGCCAATTTTAAAAGAGCTTGCACAAACCGTGTTTAATTTAGAGTTCCAACTACATGTATCCATATAGGAGAAAACAGAGTGAAACCTAAACATGAAAACGGTTACTGCAAAGGAGCGGTTTAACCTACAAGAACGAAATTGGTGAGCCAAGTGGGACTGGTGTACTTATCCTTACCTGCCAGTATCACCAAGATTGGGTGAAATAATGTTTGCTGAGATTTCAGGAAACTCGTAGTTTTTTGGAAGCTTGGCAACCCCTTTCAATGAAAGTGATTCTCGTCAGTCTCTGCTTTTGGCTACTTCAATTGGACACAAACCATAGTGATAGAAATTGGAACTACATTATTGTGCCAAGTTTCAAAGAGCTAGCACAAACTGTGTTTGATTTAGAGTTCCAACTACATGTATCCATATAGGAGAAAACAGAGTGAAACCTAAACATGAAAACGATTACTCAAAGGAACGGTTTAACCTAGAAGAACGAAATTTGGTGAGCCAACTGGGACTGTTTTACTGATCATTACATGCAAGTATCATCAAGATTGGGTGAAAAAATGTTTGCTGAGATTTCAGGAAACTCGTAGTTTTTTGGAAGCTTGGCAACCCCTTTCAGTGAAAGTGATTCTCGTCAGTCTCTGCTTGAGGCTACTGCAATTGGACACAAACCATAGCGATAGAACTTGGGACTACATTATTGTGCCAATTTTCAAAGAGCTTGCATAAACCATGTTTGATTTAGAGTTCCAAATACATGTATCCATATAGGAGAAAACAGAGTGACACGTAAACATGAAAACGGTTACTGCAAAGGAAGGGTTTAACCGAGAAGAACGAAATTTGGTAAGCCAAGTCGGATTGGTGTACTGATCATTACCTGCCAGTATCATCAAGATTGGGTGAAAAAATGTTTGCTGAGATTTCAGGAAACTCGTAGTTTTTTGGAAGCTTGGCAACCCCTTTCAATGAAAGTCATTCTCGTCAGTCTCTGCTTGGGGCTACTTCAATTGGACACAAACCATAGCGATAGAAATTGGAACTACATTATTGTGCCAAGTTTCAAAGAGCTAGCACAAACCGTGTTTGATTTAGAGTTCCAACTACATGTATCCATATAGGAGAAAACAGAGTGAAACCTAAACATGAAAACGGTTACTGGAAAGGAGCGGTTTAACCTAGAAGAACGAAATTTGGTGAGCCAAGAGGGATTGGTGTACTTCTCCTTACCTGCCAGTATCATCAAGATTGGGTGAAAAAATGTTTGCTGAGATTTCAGGAAACTCGTAGTTTTTTGGAAGTTTGGCAACCCCTTTCAATGAAAGTGATTCTCGTCAGTCTCTGCTTGGTTCTACTTCAATAGGACACAAAGCATAGCGATAGAACTTGGAACTACATTATTGTGCCAATTTTAAAAGAGCTTGCACAAACCGTGTTTAATTTAGAGTTCCAACTACATGTATCCATATAGGAGAAAACAGAGTGAAACCTAAACATGAAAACGCTTACTGCAAAGGAGCGGTTTAACCTACAAGAACGAAATTTGGTGAGCCAAGTGGGACTGGTGTACTTATCCTTACCTGCCAGTATCACCAAGATTGGGTGAAATAATGTTTGCTGAGATTTCAGGAAACTCGTAGTTTTTTGGAAGCTTGGCAACCCCTTTCAATGAAAGTGATTCTCGTCAGTCTCTGCTTTTGGCTACTTCAATTGGACACAAACCATAGTGATAGAAATTGGAACTACATTATTGTGCCAAGTTTCAAAGAGCTAGCACAAACCGTGTTTGATTTAGAGTTCCAACTACATGTATCCATATAGGAGAAAACAGAGTGAAACCTAAACATGAAAACGATTATACTCAAAGGAACGGTTTAACCTAGAAGAACGAAATTTGGTGAGCCAACTGGGACTGTTTTACTGATCATTACATGCAAGTATCATCAAGATTGGGTGAAAAATGTTTGCTGAGATTCAGGAAACTCGTAGTTTTTTGGAAGCTTGGCAACCCCTTTCAATGAAAGTGATTCTCGTCAGTCTCTGCTTGTGGCTACTGCAATTGGACACAAACCATAGCGATAGAACTTGGAACTACATTATTGTGCCAATTTTCAAAGAGCTTGCATAAACCATGTTTGATTTAGAGTTCCAACTACATGTATCCATATAGGAGAAAACAGAGTGAAACCTAAACATGAAAACGGTTACTGCAAAGGAGCGGTTTAACCTAGAAGAACGAAATTTGGTGAGCCAAGTGGGATTGGTGTACTTCTCCTTACCTGCCAGTATCATCAAGATTGGGTGAAAAAATGTTTGCTGAGATTTCAGGAAACTCGTAGTTTTTTGGAAGCTTGGCAACCCCTTTCAATGAAAGTGATTCTCGTCAGTCTCTGCTAGGGGCTACTTCCATAGGACACAAACCATAGCGATAGAACCTGGAACTACATTATTGTGCCACGTTTCAAAGAGCTAGCATAAACCTTGTTTGATTTAGAGTTCCAACTACATGTATCCATATAGGAGAAAACAGAGTGAAACCTAAACATGAAAACGGTTACTGCATAGGAACGGTTTCACCTAGAAAAACGAAATTTGGTGAGCCAAGTGGGACTGTTGTACTGATCATTACCTGCAAGTATCATCAAGATTGGGTGAAAAAATGTTTGCTGAGATTTCAGGAAACTCGTAGTTTTTTGGAAGCTTGGCAACCCCTTTCAATGAAAGTGATTCTCGTCAGTCTCTGCTTGTTCTACTTCAATAGGACACAAACCATAGCGATAGAACTTGGAACTACATTATTGTGCCAAGTTGGAAAGAGCTTGCATAAACCATGTTTGATTTAGAGTTCCAAGGACATGTATCCATATAGGAGAAAACAGAGTGAAACCTAAACATGAAAATGGTTACTGCAAAGCAGCGGTTTAACCTAGAAGAACGAAATTTGGTGAGCCCAGTAGGACTGGTGTACTTATCCTTACCTGCCAGTATCACCAAGATTGCGTGAAATAATGTTTGCTGAGATTTCAGGAAACTCGTAGTTTTTTTGGAAGCTTGGCAACCCCTTTCAATGAAAGTGATTCTCGTCAGTCTCTGCTTTTGGCTACATCAATTGGACACAAACCATAGTGATAGAAATTGGAACTACATTATTGTGCCAAGTTTCAAAGAGCTAGCACAAACCGTGTTTGATTTAGAGTTCCAACTACATGTATCCATATAGGAGAAAACAGAGTGAAACCTAAACATGAAAACGATTACTCAAAGGAACGGTTTAACCTAGAAGAACGAAATTTGGTGAGCCAACTGGGACTGTTTTACTGATCATTACATGCAAGTATCATCAAGATTGGGTGAAAAAATGTTTGCTGAGATTTCAGGAAACTCGTAGTTTTTTGGAAGCTTGGCAACCCCTTTCAATGAAAGTGATTCTCGTCAGTCTCTGCTTGGGGCTACTGCAATTGGACACAAACCATAGCGATAGAACTTGGAACTACATTATTGTGCCAATTTTCAAAGAGCTTGCATAAACCATGTTTGATTTAGAGTTCCAAGGACATGTATCCACATAGGAGAAAACACAGTGACACCTAAACATGAAAACGGTTACTGCAAAGGAAGGGTTTAACCGAGAAGAACGAAATTTGGTAAGCCAAGTCGGATTGGTGTACTGATCATTACCTGCCAGTATCATCAAGATTGGGTGAAAAAATGTTTGCTGAGATTTCAGGAAACTCGTAGTTTTTGGAAGCTTGGCAACCCCTTTCAATGAAAGTCATTCTCGTCAGTCTCTGCTTGGGGCTACTTCAATTGCACACAAACCATAGCGATAGAAATTGGAACTACATTATTGTGCCAAGTTTCAAAGAGCTAGCACAAACCCGTGTTTGATTTAGAGTTCCAACTACATGTATCCATATAGGAGAAAACAGAGTGAAACCTAAACATGAAAACGGTTACTGCTAAGGAGCGGTTTAACCTAGAAGAACGAAATTTGGTGAGCCAAGTGGGATTGGTGTACTTCACCTTACCTGCCAGTATCATCAAGATTGGGTGAAAAAATGTTTGCTGAGATTTCAGGAAACTCGTAGTTTTTTGGAAGCTTGGCAACCCCTTTCAATGAAAGTGATTCTCGTCAGTCTCTGCTTGGGGCTACTTCCATAGGACACAAACCATAGCGATAGAACTTGGAACTACATTATTGTGCCACGTTTCAAAGAGCTTGCATAAACCTTGTTTGATTTAGAGTTCCAACTACATGTATCCATATAGGAGAAAACAGAGTGAAACATAAACATGAAAACGGTTACTGCATAGGAACGGTTTAACCTAGTAAAACGAAATTTGGTGAGCCAAGTGGGACTGTTGTACTGATCATTACCTGCAAGTATCGTCAAGATTGGGTGAAAAAATGTTTGCTGAGATTTCAGGAAACTCGTAGTTTTTTGGAAGCTTGGCAACCCCTTTCAATGAAAGTGATTCTCGTCAGTCTCTGCTTGGGGCTACTGCAATTGGACAGAAATCATTGTGATAGAAATTGGAACTACATAATTGTGCCAAGTTTCAAAGAGCTAGCACAAACCGTGTTTGATTTAGAGTTTCCAACTACATGTATCCATATAGGAGAAAACAGAGTGAAACCTAAACATGAAAACGGTTACTGGAAAGGAGCGGTTTAACCTAGAAGAACGAAATTTGGTGAGCCAAGTGGGACTGTTGTACTGATCATTACCTGCAAGTATCATCAAGATTGGGTGAAAAAAATGTTTGCTGAGATTTCAGGAAACTCGTAGTTTTTTGGAAGCTTGGCAACCCCTTTCAATGAAAGTGATTCTCGTCAGTCTCTGCTTGGTTCTATTTCAATAGGACACAAACCATAGCGATAGAACTTGAAACTACATTATTGTGCCAATTTTAAAAGAGCTAGCACAAACCGTGTTTAATTTAGAGTTCCAACTACATGTATCCATATAGGAGAAAACAGAGTGAAACCTAAACATGAAAATGGTTACTGCAAAGCAGCGGTATAACCTAGAGGAACGAAATTTGGTGAGCCAAGTAGGACTGGTGTACTTATCCTTACCTGCCAGTATCACCAAGATTGCGTGAAATAATGTTTGCTGAGATTTCAGGAAACTCGTAGTTTTTTGGAAGCTTGGCAACCCATTTCAATGAAAGTGATTCTCGTTAGTCTCTGCTTGGTTCTACTTCAATAGGACACAAAGCATAGCGATAGAACTTGGAACTACATTATTGTGCCAAGTTTCAAAGACCCTAGCACAAACCGTTTTTGATTTGGAGTTCCAACTTCATGTATCCATATAGGAGAAAACAGAGTGAAACCTAAACATGAAAACGGTTACTGCATAGGAACGGTTTCACCTAGAAAAACGAAATTTGGTGATCCAAGTGGGACTGTTGTACTGATGATTACCTGCAACTATCTTCAAGATTGGGTGAAAAAATGTTTGCTGAGATTTCAGGAAACTGGTAGTTTTTTGGAAGCTTGGCAACCCCTTTCAATGAAAGTGATTCTCGTCAGTCTCTGCTTGGGGCTACTTCCATAGGACTCAAACCATAGCGATAGAACTTGGAACTACATTATTGTGCCACGTTTCAAAGAGCTTGCATAAACCGTGTTTGATTTAGAGTTCCAACTACATGTATTCATATAGGAGAAAACAGAGTGAAACCTAAACATGAAAACGGTTACTGCAAAGGAGCGGTTTAACCTAGAAGAACGAAATTTGGTGAGCCAAGTGGGATTGGTGTACTTCTCCTTACCTGCCAGTATCATCAAGATTGGGTGAAAAAATGTTTGCTGAGATTTCAGGAAACTCGTAGTTTTTTGGAAGCTTGGCAACCCCTTTCAATGAAAGTGATTCTCGTCAGTCTCTGCTTGGGGCTACTTCCATAGGACACAAAACATAGCGATAGAACTTGGAACTACATTATTGTGCCAAGTTTCAAAGAGCTACCACAAACCGTGTTTGATTTAGAGTTCCAACTACATATATCCATATAGGAGAAAAACAGAGTGACACCTAAACATGAAAACGGTTACTGCAAACGAAGGGTTTAACCTAGAAGAACGAAATTTGGTGAGCCAAGTCGGATTGGTGTACTGATCATTACCTGCAAGTATCATCAAGTTTGGGTGAAAAAAATGTTTGCTGAGATTTCAGGAAACTCGTAGTTTTTTGGAAGCTTGGCAACCCCTTTCAATGAAAGTGATTCTCGTCAGTCTCTGCTTTTGGCTACTTCAATTGGACACAAACCATAGTGATAGAAATTGGAACTACATTATTGTGCCAAGGTTCAAAGAGCTAGCACAAACCGTGTTTGATTTAGAGTTCCAACTACATGTATCCATATAGGAGAAAACAGAGTGAAACCTAAACATGAAAACGGTTACTGCATAGGAACGGTTTCACCTAGAAAAACGAAATTTGGTGATCCAAGTGGGACTGTTGTACTGATGATTACCTGCAAGTATCTTCAAGATTGGGTGAAAAAATGTTTGCTGATATTTCAGGAAACTCGTAGTTTTTTGGAAGCTTGGCAACCCCTTTCAATGAAAGTGATTCTCGTCAGTCTCTGCTTGGGGCTACTTCCATAGGACACAAACCATAGCGATAGAACTTAGAACTACATTATTGTGCCAATTTTCAAAGAGCTTGCACAAACCATGTTTGATTTAGAGTTCCACCTACATGTATCCATATAGGAGAAAACAGAGTGAAACCTAAACATGTAAACGGTTACTGCAAAGGAGCGGTTTAACCTAGAAGAACGAAATCTGGTGAGCCTAGTGGGATTGGTGTACTGATCCTTACCTGCCAGTATCATCAAGATTGGGTGAAAAAATGTTTGCTGAGATTTCAGGAAACTCATAGTTTTTTGGAAGCTTGGCAACCCCTTTCAATGAAAGTGATTCTCGTCAGTCTCTGCTTGGGGCTACTTCCATAGGACACAAATCATAGCGATAGAACTTGGAACTACATTACTGTGCCAAGTTTCAAAGAGCTTGCATAAACCATGTTTGATTTAGAGTTCCAAGGACATGTATCCATATAGGAGAAAACAGAGTGACACCTAAACATGAAAACGGTTACTGCAAAGGAAGGGTTTAACCGAGAAGAACGAAATTTGGTGAGCCAAGTCGGATTGGTGTACTGATCATTACCTGCCAGTATCATCAAGATTGGGTGAAAAAATGTTTGCTGAGATTTCAGGAAACTCGTAGTTTTTTGGAAGCTTGGCAACCCCTTTCAATGAAAGTCATTCTCGTCAGTCTCTGCTTGGGGCTACTTCAATTGGACACAAACCATAGCGATAGAAATTGGAACTACATTATTGTGCCAAGTTTCAAAGAGCTAGCACAAACCGTGTTTGATTTAGAGTTCCAACTACATGTATCCATATAGGAGAAAACAGAGTGAAACCTAAACATGAAAACGGTTACTGCAAAGGATCGGTTTACCTAGAAGAACGAAATTTGGTGAGCCAAGTGGGATTGGTGTACTTCTCCTTACCTGCCAGTATCATCAAGATTGGGTGAAAAAATGTTTGCTGAGATTTCAGGAAACTCGTAGTTTTTTGGAAGCTTGGCAACCCCTTTCAATGAAAGTGATTCTCGTCAGTCTCTGCTTGGGGCTACTTCCATAGGACACAAACCATAGCGATAGAACTTGGAACTACATTATTGTGCCACGTTTCAAAGAGCTTGCATAAACCTTGTTTTATTTAGAGTTCCAACTACATGTATCCATATAGGAGAAAACAGAGTGAAACATAAACATGAAAACGGTTACTGCATAGGAACGGTTTAACCTAGTAAAACGAAATTTGGTGAGCCAAGTGGGACTGTTGTACTGATCATTACCTGCAAGTATCGTCAAGATTGGGTGAAAAAATGTTTGCTGAGATTTCAGGAAACTCGTAGTTTTTTGGAAGCTTGGCAACCCCTTTCAATGAAAGTGATTCTCGTCAGTCTCTGCTTGGGGCTACTGCAATTGGACAGAAATCATTGTGATAGAAATTGGAACTACATAATTGTGCCAAGTTTCAAAGAGCTAGCACAAACCATGTTTGATTTAGAGTTCCAACTACATGTATCCATATAGGAGAAAACAGAGTGAAACCTAAACATGAAAACGGTTACTGCAAAGGAGTGGTTTAACCTAGAAGAACGAAATTTGGTGAGCCAAGTGGGATTGGTTTACTTATCCTTACCTGCCAGTATCATCAAAATTGGGTGAAAAAATGTTCGCTGAGATTTCAGGAAACTCGTAGTTTTTTGGAAGCTTGGCAACCCCTTTCAATGAAAGTGATTCTCGTCAGTCTCTGCTTGGGGCTACTGCAATTGGACACAAACCATAGCGATAGAACTTGGAACTACATTATTGTGCCAAGTTTCAAAGAGCTTGCATAAACCAAGTTTGATTTAGAGTTCCAAGGACATGTATCCATATAGGAGAAAAACAGAGTGACACCTAAACATGAAAACGGGTACTGCAAACGAAGGGTTTAACCTAGAAGAACGAAATTTGGTGAGCCAAGTCGGATTGGTGTACTGATCATTACCTGCAAGTATCATCAAGTTTGGGTGAAAAAATGTTTGCTGAGATTTCAGGAAACTCGTAGTTTTTGGAAGCTTGGCAACCCCTTTCAATGAAAGTGATTCTCGTCAGTCTCTGCTTGGGGCTACTTCCATAGGACACAAACCATAGCGATAGAACTTGGAACTACATTATTGTGCCAAGTTTCGAAAAGCTACCACAAACCGTGTTTGATTTAGAGTTCCAACTACATGTATCCATATAGGAGAAAACAGAGTGAAACCTAAACATGAAAACGGTTACTGCATAGGAACGGTTTCACCTAGAAAAACGAAATTTGGTGATCCAAGTGGGACTGTTGTACTGATGATTACCTGCAAGTATCTTCAAGATTGGGTGAAAAAATTTTGCTGATATTTCAGGAAACTCGTAGTTTTTTGGAAGCTTGGCAACCCCTTTCAATGAAAGTGATTCTCGTCAGTCTCTGCTTGGGGCTACTTCCATAGGACACAAACCATAGCGATAGAACTTAGAACTACATTATTGTGCCAACTTTCAAAGAGCTTGCACAAACCATGTTTGATTTAGAGTTCCACCTACATGTATCCATATAGGAGAAAACAGAGTGAAACCTAAACATGTAAACGGTTACTGCAAAGGAGCGGTTTAACCTAGAAGAACGAAATTTGGTGAGCCAAGTGGGATTGGTGTACTGATCCTTACCTGCCAGTATCATCAAGATTGGGTGAAAAAATGTTTGCTGAGATTTCAGGAAACTCGTAGTTTTTTGGAAGCTTGGCAACCCCTTTCAATGAAAGTGATTCTCGTCAGTCTCTGCTTGGGGCTACTTCCATAGGACACAAACCATAGCGATAGAACTTGGAACTACATTATTGTGCCAAGTTTCAAAGAGCTAGCACAAACCGTGTTTGATTTAGAGTTCCAACTACATGTATCCATATAGGAGAAAACAGAGTGAAACCTAAACATGAAAACGGTTACTGCAAAGGAGCGGTTTAACCTAGAAGAACGAAATTTGGTGAGCCAAGTGGGATTGGTGTACTTTTCCTTACCTGCCAGTATCATCAAGATTGGGTGAAAAAATGTTTGCTGAGATTTCAGGAAACTCGTAGTTTTTTGGAAGCTTGGCAACCCCTTTCAATGAAAGTGATTCTCGTCAGTCTCTGCTTGGGGCTACTGCAATTGGACACAAACCATAGCGATAGAACTTGGAACTACATTATTGTGCCAAGTTTCAAAGAACTTGCATAAACCATGTTTGATTTAGAGTTCCAAGGACATGTATCCATATAGGAGAAAACAGAGTGACACCTAAACATGAAAACGGTTACTGCAAAGGAAGGGTTTAACCGAGAAGAACGAAATTTGGTGAGCCAAGTCGGATTGGTGTACTGATCATTACCTGCCAGTATCATCAAGATTGGGTGAAAAAATGTTTGCTGAGATTTCAGGAAACTCATAGTTTTTTGGAAGCTTGGCAATCCCTTTCAATGAAAGTCATTCTCGTCAGTCTCTGCTTGGGGCTACTTCAATTGGACACAAACCATAGCGATAGAAATAGGAACTACATTATTGTGCCAAGTTTCAAAGAGCTAGCACAAACCGTGTTTGATTTAGAGTTCCAACTACATGTATCCATATAGGAGAAAACAGAGTGAAACCTAAACATGAAAACGGTTACTGCAAAGGAGCGGTTTAACCTAGAAGAATGAAATTTGGTGAGCCAAGTGGGATTGGTGTACTGATCCTTACCTGCCAGTATCATCAAGATTGGGTGAAAAAATGTTTGCTGAGATTTCAGGAAACTCGTAGTTTTTTGGAAGCTTGGCAACCCCTTTCAATGAAAGTGATTCTCGTCAGTCTCTGCTTGGGGCTACTTCCATAGGACACAAACCATAGCGATAGAACTTGGAACTACATTATTGTGCCACGTTTCAAAGAGCTTGCATAAACCTTGTTTGATTTAGAGTTCCAACTACATGTATCCATATAGGAGAAAACAGAGTGAAACATAACATGAAAACGGTTACTGCATAGGAACGGTTTAACCTAGTAAAACGAAATTTGGTGAGCCAAGTGGGACTGTTGTACTGATCATTACCTGCAAGTATCGTCAAGATTGGGTGAAAAAATGTTTGCTGACATTTCAGGAAACTCGTAGTTTTTTGGAAGCTTGGCAACCCCTTTCAATGAAAGTGATTCTCGTCAGTCTCTGCTTGGGGCTACTGAAATTGGACAGAAATCATTGTGATAGAAATTGGAACTACATAATTGTGCCAAGTTTCAAAGAGCTAGCACAAACCGTGTTTGATTTAGAGTTCCAACTATATGTATCCATATAGGAGAAAACAGAGTGAAACCTAAACATGAAAACGGTTACTGCAAAGGAGCGGTTTAACCTAGAAGAACGAAATTTGGTGAGCCAAGTGGGATTGGTTTACTTATCCTTACCTGCCAGTATCATCAAGATTGGGTGAAAAAATGTTCGCTGAGATTTCAGGCAACTCGTAGTTTTTTGGAAGCTTGGCAACCCCTTTCAATGAAAGTGATTCTCGTCAGTCTCTGCTTGGGGCTACTGCAATTGGACACAAACCATAGCGATAGAACTTGGAACTACATTATTGTGCCAAGTTTCAAAGAGCTTGCATAAACCATGTTTGATTTAGAGTTCCACCTACATGTATCCATATAGGAGAAAACAGAGTGACACCTAAACATGAAAACGGTTACTGCAAACGAAGGGTTTAACCTAGAAGAACGAAATTTGGTGAGCCAAGTCGGATTGGTGTACTGATCATTACCTGCAAGTATCATCAAGTTTGGGTGAAAAAATGTTTGCTGAGATTTCAGGAAACTCGTATTTTTTTCGAAGCTTGGCAACCCCTTTCAATGAAAGTCATTCTCGTCAGACTCTGCTTGGGGATACTTCCATAGGACACAAACCATAGCGATAGAACTTGGAACTACATTATTGTGCCAAGTTTCAAAGAGCTAGCACAAACCGTGTTTGATTTAGAGTTCCAACTACATGTATCCATATAGGAGAAAACAGAGTGAAACCTAAACATGAAAACGGTTACTGCAAAGGAGCGGTTTAACCTAGAAGAACGAAATTTGGTGAGCCAAGTGGGATTGGTGTACTTATCCTTACCTGCCAGTATCATCAAGATTGGGTGAAAAAATGTTTGCTGAGATTTCAGGAAACTCGTAGTTTTTGGAAGCTTGGCAACCCCTTTCAATGAAAGTGATTCTCGTCAGTCTCTGCTTGGGGCTACTTCCATAGGACACAAACCATAGCGATAGAACTTAGAACTACAATATTGTGCCAATTTTCAAAGAGGTTGCACAAACCATGTTTGATTTAGAGTTCCACCTACATGTATCCATATAGGAGAAAACAGAGTGAAACCTAAACATGTAAACGGTTACTGCAAAGGAGCGGTTTAACCTAGAAGAACGAAATTTGGTGAGCCAAGTGGGATTGGTGTACTGATCCTTACCTGCCAGTATCATCAAGATTGGGTGAAAAAATGTTTGCTGAGATTTCAGGGAAACTCGTAGTTTTTTGGAAGCTTGGCAACCCCTTTCAATTAAAGTGATTCTCGTCAGTCTCTGCTTGGGGCTACTTCCATAGGACACAAACCATAGCGATAGAACTTGGAACTACATTATTGTGCCAAGTTTCAAAGAGCTAGCACAAACCGTGTTTGATTTAGAGTTCCAACTACATGTATCCATATAGGAGAAAACAGAGTGAAACCTAAACATGAAAACGGTTACTGCAAAGGAGCGGTTTAACCTAGAAGAACGAAGTTTGGTGAGCCAAGTGGGATTGGTGTACTTTTCCTTACCTGCCAGTATCATCAAGATTGGGTGAAAAAATGTTTGCTGAGATTTCAGGAAACTCGTAGTTTTTTGGAGCTTGGCAACCCCTTTCAATGAAAGTGATTCTCGTCAGTCTCTGCTTGGGGCTACTGCAATTGGACACAAACCATAGCGATAGAACTTGGAACTACATTATTGTGCCAAGTTTCAAAGAGCTTGCATAAACCATGTTTGATTTAGAGTTCCAAGGACATGTATCCATATAGGAGAAAACAGAGTGACACGTAAACATGAAAACGGTTACTGCAAAGGAAGGGTTTAACCGAGAAGAACGAAATGTGGTGAGCCAAGTCGGATTGGTGTACTGATCATTACCTGCCAGTATCATCAAGATTGGGTGAAAAAATGTTTGCTGAGATTTCAGGAAACTCGTAGTTTTTTGGAAGCTTGGCAACCCCTTTCAATGAAAGTCATTCTCGTCAGTCTCTGCTTGGGGCTACTTCAATTGGACACAAAACATAGCGATAGAAATTGGAACTACATTATTGTGCCAAGTTTCAAAGAGCTAGCACAAACCGTGTTTGATTTAGAGTTCCAACTACATGTATCCATATAGGAGAAAACAGAGTGAAACCTAAACATGAAAACGGTTACTGCAAAGGAGCGGTTTAACCTAGAAGAACGAAATTTGGTGAGCCAAGTGGGATTGGTGTACTTCTCCTTACCTGCCAGTATCATCAAGATTGGGTGAAAAAATGTTTGCTGAGATTTCAGGAAACTCGTAGTTTTTTGGAAGCTTGGCAACCCCTTTCAATGAAAGTGATTCTCGTCAGTCTCTGCTTGGGGCTACTTCCATAGGACACAAACCATAGCGATAGAACTTGGAACTACATTATTGTGCCACGTTTCAAAGAGCTTGCATAAACCTTGTTTGATTTAGAGTTCCAACTACATGTATCCATATAGGAGAAAACAGAGTGAAACATAAACATGAAAACGGTTACTGCATAGGAACGGTTTTAACCTAGTAAAACAAAATTTGGTGAGCCAAGTGGGACTGTTGTACTGATCATTACCTGCAAGTATCGTCAAGATTGGGTGAAAAAATGTTTGCTGAGATTTCAGGAAACTCGTAGTTTTTTGGAAGCTTGGCAACCCCTTTCAATGAAAGTGATTCTCGTCAGTCTCTGCTTGGGGCTACTGCAATTGGACAGAAATCATTGTGATAGAAATTGGAACTACATAATTGTGCCAAGTTTCAAAGAGCTAGCACAAACCGTGTTTGATTTAGAGTTCCAACTACATGTATCCATATAGGAGAAAACAGAGTGAAAACCTAAACATGAAAACGGTTACTGCAAAGGAGCGGTTTAACCTAGAAGAACGAAATTTGGTGAGCCAAGTGGGATTGGTTTACTTATCCTTACCTGCCAGTATCATCAAGATTGGGTGAAAAAATGTTTGCTGAGATTTCAGGAAACTCGTAGTTTTTGGAAGCTTGGCAACCCCTTTCAATGAAAGTGATTCTCGTCAGTCTCTGCTTGGGGCTACTGCAATTGGACACAAACCATAGCGATAGAACTTGGAACTACATTATTGTGCCAAGTTTCAAAGAGCTTGCATAAACCATGTTTGATTTAGAGTTCCAAGGACATGTATCCATATAGGAGAAAAACAGAGTGACACCTAAACATGAAAACGGTTACTGCAAACGAAGGGTTTAACCTAGAAGAACGAAATTTGGTGAGCCAAGTCCGATTGGTGTACTGATCATTACCTGCAAGTATCATCAAGTTTGGGTGAAAAAATGTTTGCTGAGATTTCAGGAAACTCGTATTTTTTTCGAAGCTTGGCAACCCCTTTCAATGAAAGTCATTCTCGTCAGTCTCTGCTTGGGGCTACTTCGATTGGACACAAACCATAGCGATAGAAATTGGAACTACATTATTGTGCCAAGTTTCAAAGAGCTAGCACAAACCGTGTTTGATTTAGAGTTCCAACTACATGTATCCATATAGGAGAAAACAGAGTGAACCTAAACATGAAAACGGTTACTGCAAAGGAGCGGTTTAACCTAGAAGAACGAAATTTGGTGAGCCAAGTGGGATTGGTGTACTTATCCTTACCAGCCAGTATCATCAAGATTGGGTGAAAAAATGTTTGCTGAGATTTCAGGAAACTCGTAGTTTTTGGAAGCTTGGCAACCCCTTTCAATGAAAGTGATTCTCGTCAGTCTCTGCTTGGGGCTACTTCCATAGGACACAAACCATAGCGATAGAACTTGGAACTACATTATTGTGCCACGTTTCAAAGAGCTTGCATAAACCGTGTTTGATTTAGAGTTCCAACTACATGTATCCATATAGGAGAAAACAGAGTGAAACCTAAACATGAAAACGGATACTGCAAAAGGAGCGGTTTTATCTAGAAGAACGAAATTTGGTGAGCCAAGTGGGACTGTTGTACTGATCATTACCTGCAAGTATCATCAAGATTGGGTGAAAAAATGTTTGCTGAGATTTCAGGAAACTCCTAGTTTTTTGGAAGCTTGGCAACCCCTTTCAATGAAAGTGATTCTTGTCAGTCTCTGCTTGGTTCTACTACAATAGGACACAAAACCATAGCGATAGAACTTGGAACTACATTATTGTGCAAATTTTCAAAGAGATTGCACAAACCGTGTTTGATTTAGAGTTCCAAATACATGTATCCATATAGAGAAAACAGAGTGAAACATAAACATGAAAACGGTTACTGAAAAGGAGCGGTTTAACCTAGAAGAACGAAATTTGGTGAGCCAAGTGGATTGGTGTACTTATCCTTACCTGCCAGTATCATCAAGATTGGGTGAAAAAATATTTGGTGAGATTTCAGGAAACTCGTAGTTTTTTGGAAACTTGGCAAGCCCTTTCAATGAAAGTGATTCTCGTCAGTCTCTGCTTGGGGCTACTTCAATTGGACACAAAACATAGCGATAGAACTTGGAACTACATTATTGTGCCAATTTTCAAAGAGCTAGCATAAACCGTGTTTGATTTAGAGTTCCAAGGATATGTATCCTTATTTGAGAAAACAGAGTGAAACCTAAACATGAAAACGGTTACAGCAAAGGAAAGGTTTAACCTAGAAGAACGAAATGTGGTGAGCCAAGTCGGATTGTTGTACTGATCATTACCTGCAAGTATGATCAAGATTGGGTGAAAAATGTTTGCTGAGATTTCAGGAAACTCGTAGTTTTTTGGAAGCTTGGCAACCCCTTTCTATGAAAGTGATTCTCGTCAGTCTCTGCTTGGGGCTACTGCAATTGGACACATACCATAGCGATAGAACTTGGAACTACATTATTTTGCCAAGTTTCAAAGAGCTAGCACAAACCGTGTTTGATTTAGAGTTCCAACAACATGTATCCATATAGGAGAAAACAGGGTGAAACCTAAACATGAAAACGGTTTCTGCAAAGGAACGGTTTAACCTAGAAGAACGAAATTTGGTGAGCCAACTGGGACTGTTTTACTGATCATTACCTGCCAGTATCATCAAGATTGGGTGAAAAAAAGTTTGCTGAGATTTCAGGAAACTCGTAGTTTTTTGGAAGCTTGGCAACCCCTTTCAATGAAAGTGATTCTCGTCAGTCTGCATGGGGCTACTGCAAATGGACACAAACCATAGAGATAGAAATTGGAACTACATTATTGTGCGAAGTTTCAAAGAGCTAGCACAAACCGTGTTTGATTTAGAGTTCCAACTACATGTATGCATATAGGAGAAAACAGAGTGAAACCAAAACATGAAAACGGTTACTTCAAAGGAACGGTTTAACCTACAAGAACGAAATTTGGTGAGCCAAGTGGGACTGTTGTACTGATCATTACCTTCAAGTATCATCAAGATTGGGTGCAAAAATGTTTGCTGAGATTTCAGGAAACTCGTAGTTTTTTGGAAGCTTGGCAACCCCTTTCAATGAAAGTGATTCTTGTCAGGCTCTGCTTGGTTCTACTTCAATAGGAAACAAACCATAGCGATAGAACTTGGAACTACATTATTGTGCCAATTTTCAAAGAGCTTGCACAAACCGTGTTTGATTTAGAGTTCCAACTACATGTATCCATATAGGAGAAAACAGTGAAACCTAAACATGTAAACGGTTACTGCAAAGGAGCGGTTTAACCTAGAAGAACGAAATTTGATGAGCCAAGTGGGATTGGTGTACTTATCCTTACCTGCCAGTATCATCAAGATTGGGTGAAAAAATATTTGCTGAGATTTCAGGAAACTCGTAGTTTTTTGGAAGCTTGGCAACCCCTTTCAATGAAAGTGATTCTCGTCAGTCTCTGCTTGGGGCTACTTCAATTGGACACAAACCATAGCGATAGAACTTGGAACTACATTATTGTGCCAAGTTTCAAAGACCTAGGACAAACCGTGTTTGATTTAGAGTTCCAACTACATGTATCCATATAGGAGAAAACAGAGTGAAACCTAAACATGAAAACGGTTGCTGCAAAGGAACGGTTTAACCTAGAAGAAAGAAATTTGGTGAGATAAGTGGGAGTGTTGTACTGATCATGTGTTGTACTGATCATTAACTGCAAGTATCATCAAGATTGGGTGAAAAAATATTTGCTGAGATTTAGGAAACTCGTAGTTTTTTGGAAGCTTGTCAACCCCTTTCAATGAAAGTAATTCTCGACAGTCTCTGTTTTGGGCTACTGCAATTGGACACAAACCATAGCGACAGAACTTGGAACTACATTATTCTGCCAAGTTTCAAAGAGCTAGCATAAACCGTGTTTGATTTAGAGTTCCAACGACATGTATCCTTATAGGAGAAAACAGAGTGAAACCTAAACATGAAAACGATTACTGCAAAGAACGGTTTAACCTAGAAGAACGAAATTTGGTGAGCAAAGTCGATTGGTGTACTGATCATTACCTGCCAGTATCATCAGATTGGGTGAAAAAATGTTTCCTGAGATTTCAGGAAACTCGTAGTTTCTTGGAAGCTTGGCAACCCCTTTCAATGAAAGTGATTCTCGTCAGTCTCTGCTTGGGGCTACTTCAATTGGACACAAACCATAGCGAAAGAAATTGGAACTACATTATTGTGCCAAGTTTCAAACCGCTAGCACAAACCGTGTTTGATTTAGAGTTCCAACTACATGTATCCATATAGGAGAAAACAGAGTGAAACCTAAACATGAAAACGGTTACTGCAAAGGAACGGTTTAACGTAGAAGAACGAAATTTGGTGAGCCAACCTGGGTCTGTTTTACTGATCATTACCTGCAAGTATCATCAAGATTGGGTGAAAAAATGTTTGCTGAGATTTCAGGAAACTCGTAGGTTTTGAAAGCTTGGCAACCCCTTTCAATGAAAGTGATTCTTGTCAGTCTCTGCTTGGGGCTACTTCAATTGGACACAAACCATAGCGATAGAAATTGGAACTACATTATTGTGCCCATTTTCAAGGAGCTAGCACAAACCGTGTTTGATTTAGAGTTCCAACTACATGTATCCATATAGGAGAAAACAGAGTGAAACTTAAACATGAAAACGGTTACTGCAAAGGAACGGTTTAACCTAGAAGAACGAAATTTGGTGAGCCAAGTGGGATTGGTGTACTGATTATTACCTGCAAGTATCATCAAGATTGGGTGAAAAAATGTTTGCTGAGATTTCAGGAAACTCGTAGTTTTTTATAAGCTTGGCAACCCCTTTCAATGAAGGTGAATTTTTGTTAGTCTCTTCTTGGTTCTTCTTCAATAGGACACAAACCATAGCGAGAGAACTTGGAACTACATTATTGTGCCAATTTTCAAGAGCTTGCACAAACCGTGTTTGATTTAGAGTTCCAACTACATGTATCCATGTAGGAGAAAACAGAGTGAAACCTAAACATGAAAACGGTTACTGCAAAGGAGCGGTTTAACCTAGAAGAACGAAATTTGGTGAGCCAAGAAGGATTGGTGTAGTTATCATTGCCTGCCAGTATCATCAAGATTGGGTGAAAAATGTTTGCTGAGATTTCAGGAAACTCGTAGTTTTTTGGAAGCTTGGCAACCCCTTTCAATGAAAGTGATTCTCGTTAGTCTCTGCTTGGTCCTTCTTCAATAGGACACAAACCATAGCGATAGAACTAGGAACTACATTATTGTGCCAATTTTCAAAGAGCTTGCACATACCGAGTTTGATTTAGAGTTCCAACTACATGTATCCATATAGGAGAAAACAGAGTGAAACCTAAACATGAAAACGGTTACTGCAAAGGAACGGTTTAACCTAGAAGAACGAAATTTGGTGAGCCAAGTGGGATTGGTGTACTGATTATTAGCTGCAAGTATCATCAAGATTGGGTGAAAAAGTGTTTGCTGAGATTTCAGGAAACTCGTAGTTTTTTGGAAGCTTGGTAACCCCTTTCAATGAAAGTGCTTCTCGTCAGTCTCTGCTTGGGGCTACTTCCATAGGACACAAACCATAGCGATAGAACTTGGAACTACATTATTGTGCCAAGTTTGAAAGAGCTAGCACAAACCGTGTTTGATTTAGAGTTCCAACTACCTGTATCCATATAGGAGAAAACAGAGTGAAACCTAAACATGAAAACGGTTTCTGCAAAGGAATGGTTTAACCTAGAAGAAAGAAATTTGGTGAGCCAAGTGGGATTGGTGTACTTATCCTTACCTGCCAGTATCATCAAGATTGGGTGAAAAAATGTTTGCTGAGATTTCAGGAACTCGTAGTTTTTGCAAGCTTGGCAACCCCTTTCAATGAAAGTGATTCTCATCAGTCTCTGCTAGGTTCTACTTCCATGGGACACAAACCATAGAGATAGAACTTGGAACTACATTATTGTGCCACTTTCAAATTGCTAGCACAAACCCTGTTTGATTTTGAGTTCCAACTACATGTATCCATATAGGAGAAAACAGAGTGAAACCTAAACATGAAAACGGTTACTGCATAGGAACGTTTAACCTAGAAAAACGAAATTTGGTGAGCCAACTGGGACTGTTGTACTGATCATCACCTGCAAGTATCGTCAAAATTGGGTGAAAAAATGTTTGCTGAGATTTCAGGAATCTCGTAGTTTTTTGGAAGCTTGGTAACCCCTTTCAATGAAAGTGCTTCTCCTCAGTCTCTGCTTGGGGCTACTTCAATTGGACACAAACCATAGCGATAGAAATTGGAACTACATTATTGTGCCAAGTTTCAAAGAGCTAGCACAAACCATGTTGATTTAGAGTTTCAACTACAAGTATCCATATAGGAGAAAACAGAGTGAAACCTAAACATGAAAACGGTTACTACAAAGGAACGGTTTAACCTAGAAGAACGAAATTTGGTGAGCCAAGTGGGATTGGTGTACTTATCCTTACCTGCCAGTTTCGTCAAGATTGGGTGAAAAAATGTTTGCTGAGATTTCAGGAAACTCGTAGTTTTTTGGAAGCTTGGCAACGCCTTTCAATGAAAGTGATTCTCGTCAGTCTCTGCTTGGGGCTTCTTCCTTAGGACACAAACCATAGCGATAGAACTTGGAAATACATTATTGTGCCAAGTTTCAAAGAGCTAGCACAAACCGTGTTTGATTTAGAGATCCAACTACATGTATCCATATAGGAGAAAACAGAGTGAAACCTAAACATGAAAACGGTAACTGTATAGGGACGGTTTAACCTAGAAAAACGAAATTTGGTGAGCCAAGTGGGACTGTTGTACTGATCATTCCCTGCCAGTATCGTCAAGATTGGGTGAAAAAATGTTTGCTGAGATTTCAGGAAACTCGTAGTTTTTTGGAAGCTTGGCAACCCCTTTCAATGAAAGTGATTCTCGTCAGTCTCTGCTTGGTTCTTCTTCAATAGGACACAACCCATAGCGATAGAACTTGGAACTACATTATTGTGCCAATTTTCAAAGAGCTTGCACATACCGAGTTTGATTTAGAGTTCCAAATACATGTATCCATATAGGAGAAAACAGAGTGAAACCTAAACATGAAAACGGTTACTGCAAAGGAACGGTTTAACCTAGAAGAACGAAATTTGGTGAGCCAAGTGGGATTGGTGTACTGATTATTAGCTGCAAGTGTCATCAAGATTGGGTGAAAAAATGTTTGCTGAGATTTCAGGAAACTCGTAGTTTTTGGAAGCTTGGCAACCCCTTTCAATGAAAGTGATTCTCCTCAGTCTCTGCTTGGGGCTACTTCCATAGGACACAAACCATAGCGATAGAACTTGGAAATACATTATTGTGCCAAGTTTGAAAGAGCTAGCACAAACCGTGTTTGATTTAGAGTTCCAACTACATGTATCCATATAGGAGAAAACAGAGTGAAACCTAAACATGAAAAACGGTTTCTGCAAAGGAATGGTTTAACCTAGAAGAACGAAATTTGGTGAGCCAAGTGGGATTGGTGTACTTATCCTTACCTGCCAGTATCATTAAGATTGGGTGAAAAAATGTTTGCTGAGATTTCAGGAAACTCGTAGTTTTTTGCAAGCTTGGCAAACCCTTTCAATGAAAGTGATTCTCATCAGTCTCTGCTAGGTTCTACTTCCATAGGACACAAACCATAGAGATAGAACTTGAAACTACATTATTGTGCCCACTTTCAAATTGCCTAGCACAAACCCTGTTTGATTTTGAGTTCCAACTACATGTATCCATATAGGAGAAAACAGAGTGAAACCTAAACATGAAAACGGTTACTGCATAAAAAAGTTTAACCTAGAAAAACGAAATTTGGTGAGCCAACTGGGACTGTTGTACTGATCATTACCTGCAAGTATCGTCAAGATTCGGTGAAAAAATGTTTGCTGAGATTTCAGGAATCTCGTAGTTTTTTGGAAGCTTGGTAACCCCTTTCAATGAAAGTGCTTCTCGTCAGTCTCTGCTTGGGGCTACTTCAATTGGACACAAACCATAGCGATAGAAATTGGAACTACATTATTGTGCCAAGTTCAAAGAGCTAGCACAAACCGTGTTTGATTTAGAGTTCCAACTACAAGTATCCATATAGGAGAAAAACAGAGTGAACCTAAACATGAAAACAGTTACTGCAAAGGAACGGTTTAACCTAGAAGAACGAAATTTGGTGAGCCAAGTGGGATTGGTGTACTTATCCTTACCTGCCAGTTTCGTCAAGATTGGGTGAAAAAATGTTTGCTGAGATTCAGGAAACTCGTAGTTTTTGGAAGCTTGGCAACCCCTTTCAATGAAAGTGCTTCTCGTCAGTCTGTGCTTGGGGCTACTTCCATAGGACACAAACCATAGCGATAGAACTTTTAAATACATTATTGTGCCAAGTTTCAAAGAGCTAGCATAACCGTGTTTGATTTAGAGTTCCAACTACATGTATCCATATAGGAGAAAACAGAGTGAAACCTAAACATGAAAACGGTTACTGCAAAGGAGCGGTTTAACCTAGAAGAACGAAATTTGGTGAGCCAAGAAGGATTGGTGTAGTTATCATTACCTGCCAGTATCATCAAGATTGGGTGAAAAAAGTTTGCTGAGATTTCAGGAAACTCGTAGTTTTTTGGAAGCTTGGCAACCCCTTTCAATGAAAGTGATTCTCCTCAGTCTGTGCTTGGTTCTTCTTCAATAGGTCACAAACCATAGCGATAGAACTTGGAACTATATTATTGTGCCAATTTTCAAAGAGCTTGCACATACCGAGTTTGATTTAGAGTTCCAACTACATGTATCCATATAGGAGAAAACAGAGTGAAACCTAAAACATGAAAACGGTTACTGCAAAGGAACGGTTTAACCTAGAAGAACGAAATTTGGTGAGCCAAGTGGGATTGGTGTACTGATCATTACCTGCAAGTATCATCAAGATTGGGTGAAAAAATGTTTGCTGAGATTTCAGGAAACTTGTAGTTTTTTGGAAGCTTGGCAACCAGTTTCAATGAAAAAGATTCTCGTCAGCCTCTGCTTGGGGCTACTTCCATAGGACACAAACCATAGCGATAGAACTTGAACTACATTATTATGCCCATTTTCAAAGAGCTAGCAAAAACCCTGTTTGATTTAGAGTTCCAACTACATGTATCCATATAGGAGAAAACAGAGTGAAACCTAAACATGAAAACGGTTACTGCAAAGGAGCGGTTTAACCTAGAAGAACGAAATTTGATGAGCCAAGAGGGATTGGTGTACTTATCCTTCCCTGCCAGTATCATCAAGATTGGGTGAAAAAATGTTTGCTGAGATTTCAGGAAACTGGTAGTTTTTTGGAAGCTTGGTAACCCCTTTCAATGAAAGTGCTTCTCGTCAGTCTCTGCTTGGGGGCTACTTCCATAGGACACAAACCATAGCAATAGAACTTGGAAGTATATTATTGTGCCAAGTTTCAAAGAGCTAGCACAAACCGTGTTTGATTTAGAGTTCCAACTACATGTATCCATATAGGACAAAACAGAGTGAAACCTAAACATGAAAACGGTTACTGCAAAGGAACGGTTTAACCTAGAAGAACAAAATTTGGTGAGCCAAGTGGGATTGGTGTACTGATCATTACCTGCAAGTATCATCAAGATTGGGTGAAAAAATGTTTGCTGAGATTTCAGGAAACTCGTAGTTTTTTATAAGCTTGGCAACCCCTTTCAATGAAGGTGATTTTTGTTAGTCTCTCTTGGTTCTTCTTCAATAGGACACAAACCATAGCGAGAGAACTTGGAACTACATTATTGTGCCAATTTTCAAAGAGCTTGCACAAACCGTGTTTGATTTAGAGTTCCAACTACATGTATCCATGTAGGAGAAAACAGAGTGAAACCTAAACATGAAAACGGTTACTGCAAAGGAGCGGTTTAACCTAGAAGAACGAAATTTGGTGAGCCAAGAAGGATTGGTGTAGTTATCATTGCCTGCCAGTATCATCAAGATTGGGTGAAAAAATGTTTGCTGTGATTTCAGGAAACTCGTAGTTTTTTGGAAGCTTGGCAACCCCTTTCAATGAAAGTGATTCTCGTCAGTCTCTGCTTGGTCCTTCTTCAATAGGACACAAACCATAGCGATAGAACTAGGAACTACATTATTGTGCCAATTTTCAAAGAGCTTGCACATACCGAGTTTGATTTAGAGTTCCAACTACATGTATCCATATAGGAGAAAACAGAGTGAAACCTAAACATGAAACGGTTACTGCAAAGGAACGGTTTAACCTAGAAGAACGAAATTTGGGTGAGCCAAGTGGGATTGGTGTACTGATTATTAGCTGCAAGTATCATCAAGATTGGGTGAAAAAGTGTTTGCTGAGATTTCAGGAAACTCGTAGTTTTTGGAAGCTTGGTAACCCCTTTCAATGAAAGTGCTTCTCGTCAGTCTCTGCTTGGGCTACTTCCATAGGACACAAACCATAGCGATAGAACTTGGAACTACATTATTGTGCCAAGTTTGAAAGAGCTAGCACAAACCGTGTTTGATTTAGAGTTCCAACTACATGTATCCATATAGGAGAAAACAGAGTGAAACCTAAACATGAAAACGGTTACTGCAAAGGAACGGTTTAACCTAGAAGAACGAAATTTGGTGAGCCAAGTGGAATTGGTGTAGTTATCATTACCTGCCAGTTTCATCAAGATTGGGTGAAAAAATGTTTGCTGAGATTTCAGGAAACTCGTAGTTTTTTGGTAGCTTGGCAACCCCTTTCAATGAAAGTGATTCTCTTCAGTCTCTGCTTGGTTCTTCTTCAATAGGACACAAACCATAGCGTTAGAACTTGGAACTACATTTTTGTGCCAATTTTCAAAGAGCTTGCACAAACCGACTTTGATTTAGAGTTCCAACTACATGTATCCATATAGGAGAAAACAGAGTGAAACCTAAACATGAAAACGGTTACTACAAAGGAGCAGTTTAACCTAGAAGAACGAAATTTGGTGAGCCAAGTGGGATTGGTGTACTTATCATTACCTGCCAGTATCATCAAGATTGGGTGCAAAAATGTTTGCTGAGATTTCAGGAAACTCGTAGTTTTTTGAAGCTTGGGAATCCCTTTCAATGAAAGTGATTCTCGTCAGTCTCTGCTTGGGGCTACTTCCATAGGACACAAACCATAGCAATAGAACTTGGAAGTATATTATTGTGCCAAGTTTCAAAGAGCTAGCACAAACCCTGTTTGATTTAGAGTTCCAGCTACATTTATCCATATAGGAGAAAACAGAGTGAAACCTAAATATCAAAACAGTTACTGCATAGGAACGGTTAACCTAGAAGAACGAAATTTGGTGAGCCAACTGGGACTGTTGTACGGATCATCACCTGCAAGTATCGTCAAGATTGGGTGAAAAAATGTTTGCTGAGATTTCAGGAAACTCGTAGTTTTTTGGAAGCTTGGCAACCCCTTTCAATGAAAGTGATTTCTCGTCAGTCTCTGCTTGGGGCTACTTCCATAGGACACAAACCATAGCAATAGAACTTGGAAATACATTATTGTGCCAAGTTTGAAAGAGCTAGCACAAACCGGGTTTGATTTAGAGTTCCAACTACATGTATCCATATAGGAGAAAACAGAGTGAAACCTAAATATGAAAACGGTTTCTGCAAAGGGAATGGTTTAACCTAGAAGAACGAAATTTGGTGAGCCAAGTGAGATTGGTGTACTGATCATTACCTGCAAGTATCATCAAGATTGGGTGAAATAAATGTTTGCTGAGATTTCAGGAAACTCGTAGATTTTGGAAGCTTGGCAACCCCTTTCAATGAAAGTGATCCTCGTCAGACTCTGCTTGGTGCTACTTCCATAGGACACAAACCGTAGCGATAGAACTTGGACTACATTATTGTGCCAAGTTTCAAAGAGCTAGCACAAACCGTGTTTGATTTAGAGTTCCAACTACATGTATCCGTATAGGAGAAAACAGAGTGAAACCTAAATATGAAAACGGTTACTGCAAAGGAAAGGTTTAACCTAGAAGAACGAAATTTGGTGAGCCAAGTGGGATTGGTGTACTGATCCTTACCTGCCAGTATCATCAAGATTGGGTGAAAAAATGTTTGCTGAGATTTCAGGAAACTCGTAGTTTTTTGGAAGCTTGGCAACCCCTTTCAATGAAAAAGATTCTCGTCAGCCTCTGCTTGGGGCTACTTGCATAGGACACAAACCATAGCGATAGAACTTGGAACTACATTATTATGCCCATTTTCAAAGAGCTAGCAAAAACCCTGTTTGATTTAGAGTTCCAACTACATGTATCCCTAAAGGAGAAAACAGAGTGAAACCTAAACATGAAAACGGTTACTGCAAAGGAGCGGTTTAACCTAGAAGAACGAAATTTGATGAGCCAAGAGGGATTGGTGTACTTATCCTTACCTGCCAGTATCATCAAGATTGGGTGAAAAAATGTTTGCTGAGATTCAGGAAACTCGTAGTTTTTTGGAAGCTTGGTAACCCTTTCAATGAAAGTGCTTCTCGTCAGTCTGTGCTTGGGGCTACTTCCATAGGACACAAACCATAGTGATAGAACTTTAAAATACATAATTGTGCCAAGTTTCAAAGAGCTAGCATCAACCGTGTTTGATTTAGAGTTCCAATTACATGTATCCATATAGGAGAAAACAGAGTGAAACCTAAACATGAAAACGGTTACTGCAAAGGAACGGTTTAACCTAGAAGAACGAAATTTTGTGAGCCAAGTGGAATTGGTGTAGTTATCATTACCTGAAAGGATCATCAAGATTGGGTGAAAAATGTTTGCTGAGATTTCAGGAAACTCGTAGTTTTTTGGAAGCTTGGCAACCCCTTTCAATGAAAGTGATTCTCGTCAGTCTCTGCTTGGGGCTACCTCCATAGGACACAAACCATAGCGATAGAACTTGGAAATACATTATTGTGCCAAGTTTCAAAGAGTTAGCATAAACCGTGTTTGATTTAGAGTTCCAACTACATGTATCCATATAGGAGAAAACAGAGTGAAACCTAAACATGAAAACGGTTACTGCAAAGGAACGGTGTAACCTAGAAGAACGAAATTGGTGAGCCAAGTGGGATTGGTGTACTGATCATTACCTGCAAGTATCATCAAGATTGGGTGAAAAAAATGTTTGCTGAGATTTCAGGTAACTCGTAGATTTTGGAAGCTTGGCAACCCCTTTCAATGAAAGTGATCCTCGTCAGACTCTGCTTGGTGCTACTTCCATAGGACACAAACCGTAGCGATAGAACTTGGACTACATTATTGTGCCAAGTTTCAAAGAGCTAGCACAAACCCTGTTTGATTTAGAGTTCCAACTACATGTATCCATATAGGAGAAAACAGAGTGAAACCTAAACATGAAAACGGTTACTGCAAAGGAACGTTTAACCTAGAAGAACGAAATTTGGTGAGCCAAGTGGGATTGGTGTACTGATCCTTACCTGCCAGTATCATCAAGATTGGGTGAAAAAATGTTTGCTGAGATTTCAGGAAACTCGTAGTTTTTTGAAGCTTGGCAACCCCTTTCAATGAAAAAGATTCTCGTCAGTCTCTGCTTGGGGCTACTTCAATAGGACACAAACCATAGCGATAGAACTTGGAACTACCTTATTATGCCCATTTTCAAAGAGCTAGCAAAAACCCTGTTTGATTTAGAGTTCCAACTACATGTATCCATATAGGAGAAAACAGAGTGAAACCTAAACATGAAAACGGTTACTGCATAGGAACGGTTTAACCTAGAAGAACGAAATGTGGTGAGCCAACTGAGACTGTTGTACTGATCATTACCTGCAAGTATCGTCAAGATTGGGTGAAAAAATGTTTGCTGAGATTTCAGGAATCTCGTAGTTTTTTGGAAGCTTGGTAACCCCTTTCAATGAAAGTGCTTTTCGTCAGTCTCTGCTTGGGGCTACTTCAATTGGACACAAACCATAGAGATAGAAATTGGAACTACATTATTGTTGCCCACTTTCAAATTGCTAGCACAAACTGTGTTTGATTTAGAGTTCCAACTACAAGTATCCATATAGGAGAAAACATAGTGAAACCTAAACATGAAAACGGTTACTGCAAAGGAACGGTTTAACCTAGAAGAACGAAATTTGGTGAGCCAAGTGGGATTGGTGTACTTATCCTTACCTGCCAGTTTCGTCAAGATTGGGTGAAAAAATGTTTGCTGAGATTTCAGGATACTCGTAGTTTTTTGGAAGCTTGGCAACCCCTTTAAAGAAAGTGCTTCTCGTCAGTCTGTGCTTTGGGCTACTTCCATAGGACACAAACCATAGCGACAGAACTTTTAAATACATTATTGTGCCAAGTTTCAAAGAGCTAGCACAAACCGTGTTTGATTTAGAGTTCCAACTACATGTATCCATATAGGAGAAAACAGAGTGAAACCTAAACATGAAAACGGTTACTGCAAAGGAACGGTTTAACCTAGAAAAACGAAATTTGGTGAGCCAAGTGGGATTGGTGTACTTATCCTTACCTGCCAGTATCATCAAAATTGGGTGAAAAAATGTTTGCTGAGATTTCAGGAAACTCGTAGTTTTTTGGAAGCTTGGCAACCCCTTTCAATGATAGTGCTTCTCGTCAGTCTCTGCTTGGGGCTACTTCAATTGGACACAAACCATAGCGATAGAACTTGGAACTACATTATTATGCCCATTTTCAAAAAGCTAGCAAAAACCCTGTTTGATTTAGAGTTCCAACTACATGTATCCCTAAAGGAGAAAACAGAGTGAAACCTAAACATGAAAAAGGTTACTGCAAAGGAGCGGTTTAACCTAGAAGAACGAAATTTGATGAGCCAAGAGGGATTGGTGTACTTATCCTTACCTGCCAGTATCATCAAGATTGGGTGAAAAAAATATTTGCTGAGATTTCAGGAAACTATTAGTTTTTTGGAAGCTTGGTAACCCCTTTCAATGAAAGTGCTTCTCGTCAGTCTCTGCTTGGGGCTACTTCAATAGGACACAAACCATAGAGATAGAACTTGGAACTACATTATTGTGCCAAGTTTCAAAGAGCTAGCACAAACCGTGTTTGATTTAGAGTTCCAAATACATGTATCCATATAGGAGAAAACAGAGTGAAAACTATCATGAACAAGGTTTCTGCAAAGGAAAGGTTTAACCTAGAAGAACTAAATTTGGTGAGCCAAGTGGGACTGTTTTACTGATCATTACCTGCAAGTATCATCAAGATTGGGTGAAAAAATGTTTGCTGAGATTTCAGGAAACTCGTAGTTTTTGGAAGCTTGGCAACCCCTTTCAATGAAAGTGATTCTCGTCAGTCTCTGCTTGGGCTACTTCCATAGGACACAAACCATAGCAATAGAACTTGGAAGTATATTATTGTGCCAAGTTTCAAAGAGCTAACACAAACCGTGTTTGATTTAGAGTTCAAACTACATGTATCCATATAGGAGAAAACAGAGTGAAACCGAAACATGAAAACAGTTACTGCAAAGGAACGGTTTAACCTAGAAGAACGAAATTTGGTGAGCCAAGTGGGATTGGTGTACTGATAATTTCCTGAAGTATCATCAAGATTTGGTGAAAAAATGTTTGCTGAGATTTCAGGAAACTCGTAGTTTTTTATAAGCTTGGCAACCCTTTCAATGAAAGTGATTTTTGTCAGTCTCTGCTTGGTTCTTCTTCAATAGGACACAAACCATAGCGAGAGAACTTGGAACTACATTATTGTGCCAATTTTCAAAGAGCTTGCAAAAACCGTGTTTGATTTAGAGTTCCAACTACATGTATCCATATAGGAGAAAACAGAGTGAAACCTAAACATGAAAACGGTTACTGCAAAGGAGTGGTTTAACCTAGAAGAACGAAATTTGGTGAGCCAAGTGGAATTGGTGTAGTTATCATTACCTGCCAGTATCATCAAGATTGGGTGAAAAAATGTTTGCTGAGATTTCAGGAAACTCGTAGTTTTTTGGAAGCTTGGCAACCCCTTTCAATGAAAGTGATTCTCGTCAGTCTCTGCTTGGGGCTACTTCCATAGGACACAAACCATAGCGATAGATCTTGGAAATACATTATTGTGCCAAGTTTGAAAGAGCTAGCACAAACCGTGTTTGATTTAGAGTTCCAACTACATGTATCCATATAGGAGAAAACAGAGTGAAACCTAAACATGAAAACGGTTTCTGCAAAGGAATGGTTTAAACTAGAAGAACGAAATTTGGTGAGCCAAGTGCGATTGGTGTACTGATCATTACCTGCCACTATCATCAAGATTGGGTGAAAAAAATGTTTGCTGAGATTTCAGGAAACTCGAAGATTTTGGAAGCTTCGCAACCCCTCTCAATGAAAGTGATCCTCGTCAGACTCTGCTTGGTGCTACTTCCATAGGACACAAACCGTAGCGATAGAACTTGGACTACATTATTGTGCCAAGTTTCAAAGAGCTAGCACAAACCGTGTTTGATTTAGAGTTCCAACTACATGTATCCATATAGGAGAAAACAGAGTGAAACCTAAACATGAAAACGGTTACTGCAAAGGAACGGTTTAACCTAGAAGAACGGAAATTTGATGAGCCAAGAGGGATTGGTGTACTTATCCTTACCTGCCAGTATCATCAAGATTGGGTGAAAAAATATTTGCTGAGATTTCAGGAAACTCGTAGTTTTTTGGAAGCTTGGTAACCCCTTTCAATGAAAGTGCTTCTCGTCAGTCTCTGCTTGGGGCTACTTCAATAGGACACAACCATAGAGATAGAACTTGGAACTACATTATTGTGCCAAGTTTCAAAGAGGTAGCACAAACCGTGTTTGATTTAGAGTTCCTAATACATGTATCCATATAGGAGAAAACAGAGTGAAAACTAAACATGAAAAAGGTTACTGCAAAGGAAAGGTTTAACCTAGAAGAACGAAATTTGGTGAGCCAAGTGGACTGTTTTACTGATCATTACCTGCAAGTATCATCAAGATTGGGTGAAAAAATGTTTGCTGAGATTTCAGGAAACTCGTAGATTTTTGGAAGCTTGGGAACCCCTTTCAATGAAAGTGATTCTCGTCAGTCTCTGCTTGGGGCTACTTCCATAGGACACAAACCATAGCAATAGAACTTGGAAGTATATTATTTGTGCCAAGTTTCAAAGAGCTAGCACAACCGTGTTTGATTTAGAGTTCCAACTACATGTATCCATATAGGAGAAAACAGAGTGAAACCTAAACATGAAAACGGTTACTGCAAAGGAACGGTTTAACCTAGAAGAACGAAATTTGGTGAGCCAAATGGGATTGGTGTACTTATCCTTACCTGCCAGTATCATCAAGATTGGGTGAAAAAATGTTTGCTGAGATTTCAGGAAACTCGCACTTTTTTGCAAGCTTGGCAACCCCTTTCAATGAAAGTGATTCTCATCAGTCTCTGCTAGGTTCTACTTCCATAGGACACAAACCATAGAGATAGAACATGGAACTACATTATTGTGCCCACTTTCAAAATGCTAGCACAAACCGTGTTTGATTTTAGAGTTCCAACTACATGTATCCATATAGGAGAAAACAGAGTGAAACCTAAACATGAAAACGGTTACTGCAAAGGAACGGTTTAACCTAGAAGAACGAAATTTGATGAGCCAAGAGGGATTGGTGTACTTATCCTTACCTGCCAGTATCATCAAGATTGGGTGAAAAAATATTTGCTGAGATTTCAGGAAACTCGTAGTTTTTTGGAAGCTTGGTAACCCCTTTCAATGAAAGTGCTTCTCGTCAGTCTCTGCTTGGGGCTACTTCAATAGGACACAACCATAGAGATAGAACTTGGAACAGCATTATTGTGCCAAGTTTCAAAGAGCTAGCACAAACCGTGTTTGATTTAGAGTTCCAAATACATGTATCCATATAGGAGAACACAGAGTGAAAACTAAACATGAAAAAGGTTACTGCAAAGGAAAGGTTTAACCTAGAAGAACGAAATTTGGTGAGCCAAGTGGGACTGTTTTACTGATCATTACCTGCAAGTATCATCAAGATTGGGTGAAAAATGTTTGCTGAGATTTCAGGAAACTCGTAATTTTTTTGCAAGCCTGGCAACCCCTTTCAATGAAAGTGATTCTCGTCAGTCTCTGCATGGGGCTACTTCCATAGGACACAAACCATAGCAATAGAACTTGGAAGTATATTATTGTGCCAAGTTTCAAAGAGCTAGCACAAACCGTGTTTGATTTAGAGTTCCAACTACATGTATCCATATAGGAGAAAAACAGAGTGAAACCTAAACATGAAAACGGTTACTGCAAAGGAACGGTTTAACCTAGAAGAACGAAATTTGGTCAGCCAAATGGGATTGGTGTACTTATCCTTACCTGCCAGTATCATCAAGATTGGGTGAAAAAATGTTTGCTGAGATTTCAGGAAACTCGTACTTTTTTGCAAGCTTGGCAACCCCTTTCAATGAAAGTGATTCTCATCAGTCTCTGCTAGGTTCTACTTCCATAGGACACAAACCATAGAGATAGAACATGGAACTACATTATTGTGCCCACTTTCAAATTGCTAGCACAAACCTGTTTGATTTAGAGTTCCAACTACATGTATCCATATAGGAGAAAACAGAGTGAAACCTAAACATGAAAACGGTTACTGCATAGGAACGGTTTAACCTAGAAAAACGAAATTTGGTGAGCCAACTGGGACTGTTGTACTGATCATTACCTGCAAGTATCGTCAAGATTGGGTGAAAAAATGTTTGCTGAGATTTCAGGAATCAAGTAGTTTTTTGGAAGCTTGGTAACCCCTTTCAATGAAAGTGCTTCTCGTCAGTCTCTGCTTGGGGCTACTTCAATTGGACACAAACCATAGCGATAGAAATTGGAACTACATTATTGTGCCAAGTTTCAAAGAGCTAGCACAAACCGTGTTTGATTTAGAGTTCCAACTACAAGTATCCATATAGGAGAAAACATAGTGAAACCTAAACATGAAAACGGTTACTGCAAAGGAACGGTTTAACCTAGAAGAACGAAATTTGGTGAGCCAAGTGGGATTGTGTACTTATCCTTACCTGCCAGTTTCGTCAAGATTGGGTGAAAAAATGTTTGCTGAGATTTCAGGAAACTCGTAGTTTTTTGGAAGCTTGGCAACCCCTTTCAATGAAAGTGATTCTCGTCAGTCTCTGCTTGGGGCTACTTCCATAGGACACAAACCATAGCGATAGAATTTGGAAATACATTATTGTGCCAAGTTTGAAAGAGCTAGCACAAACCATGTTTGATTTAGAGTTCCAACTACATGTATCCTTATAGGAGAAAACAGAGTGAAACTTAAACATGAAAACGGTTTCTGCAAAGGAATGGTTTAACCTAGAAGAACGAAATTTGATGAGCCAAGTGGGATTGGTGTACTTATCCTTACCTGCCAGTATCATCTAGATTGGGTGAAAAAATATTTGCTGAGATTTCAGGAAACTCGTAGTTTTTGCAAGCTTGGCAACCCCTTTCAATGAAAGTGATTCTCATCAGTCTCTGCTTGGTTCTACTTCCATAGGACACAAACCATAGAGATAGAACTTGGAACTACATTATTGTGCCCACTTTCAAATTGCTAGCACAAACCCTGTTTGATTTAGAATTCCAACTACATGTATCCATATAGGAGAAAACAGAGTGAAACATAAACATGAAAACGGTTACTGCATAGGAACGGTTTAACCTAGAAAAACGAAATTTGGTGAGCCAACTGGGACTGTTGTACTGATCATTACCTGCAAGTATCGTCAAGATTGGGTGAAAAAATGTTTGCTGAGATTTCAGGAATCTCGTAGTTTTTTGGAATCTTGGTAATCCCTTTCAATGAAAGTGCTTCTCGTCAGTCTCTGCTTGGGGCTACTTCAATTGGACACAAACCATAGCGATAGAAATTGGAACTACATTATTGTGCCAAGTTTCAAAGAGCTAGCACAAACCCTGTTTGATTTAGAGTTCCAACTACATGTATCCATGTAGGAGAAACAGAGTGAAACCTAAACATGAAAACGGTTACTGCAAAGGAGCGGTTTAACCTAGAAGAACGAAATTTGATGAGCCCAAGAGGGATTGGTGTACTTATCCTTACCTGCCAGTATCATCAAGATTTGGTGAAAAAATGTTTGCTGAGATTTCAGGAAACTCGTAGTTTTTGGAAGCTTGGTAACCCCTTTCAATGAAAGTGCTTCTCGTCAGTCTCTGCTTGGGGCTACTTCAATAGGACACAAACCATAGCGATAGAACTTGGAACTACATTATTGTGCCAAGTTTCAAAGAGCTAGCACAAATCGTGTTTGATTTAGAGTTCCAAATACATGTATCCATATAGGAGAAAACAGAGTGAAACCTAAACATGTAAACGGTTACTGCAAAGGAGCGGTTTAACCTAGAAGAACGAAATATTGTTAGCCAAGTGGAATTGGTGTAGTTATCATTCCCTGCCAGTATCATCAAGATTGGGTGAAAAAATGTTTGCTGAGATTTCAGGAAACTCGTAGTTTTTTGGAAGCTTGGCAACCCCTTTCAATGAAAGTGATTCTCGTCAGTCTCTGCTTGGTTCTTCTTCAATAGGACACAAACCATAGCGATAGAATTGGAAACTACATTTTTGTGCCGATTTTCAAAGAGCTTGCACAAACCGACTTTGATTTAGAGTTCCAACTACATGTATCCATATAGGAGAAAACAGAGTGAAACCTAAACCATGAAAACGGTTACTACAAAGGAGCAGTTTAACCTAGAAGAACGAAATTTGGTGAGCCAAGTGGGATTGGTGTACTTATCCTTACCTGACAGTATCATCAAGATTGGGTGAAAAAATATTTGCTGAGATTTCAGGAAACTCGTAGTTTTTGCAAGCTTGGCAACCCTTTCAATGAAAGTGATTCTCATCAGTCTCTGCTTGGTTCTACTTCCATAGGACACAAACCATAGAGATAGAACTTGGAACTACATTATTGTGCCCAGTTTCAAAGAGCTAGCACAAACCGTGTTTGATTTTGAGTTCCAACTACATGTATCCATATAGGAGAAAACAGAGTGAAACCTAAACATGAAAATTGTTACTGCGTAGGAACGGTTTAACCTAGAAAAACGAAATTTGGTGAGCCAACTGGGACTGTTGTACTGATCATTACCTGCAAGTATCGTCAAGATTGGGTCAAAAAATGTTTGCTGAGATTTCAGGAATCTCGTAATTTTTTGGAAGCTTGGTAACCCCTTTCAATGAAAGTGCTTCTCGTCAGTCTCTGCTTGGGGCTACTTCAATTGGACACAAATCATAGCGATAGAAATTGGAACTACATTACTGTGCCAAGTTTCAAAGAGCTAGCACAAACCGTGTTTGATTTAGAGTTCCAACTACAAGTATCCATATAGGAGAAATCAGAGTGAAACCTAAACATGAAAACGGTTACTGCAAAGGAACGGTTTAACCTAGAAGAACGAAATTTGGTGAGCCAAGTGGGATTGGTGTACTTATCCTTACCTGCCAGTTTCATCAAGATTGGGTGAAAAAATGTTTGCTGAGATTTCAGGAAACTCGTAGTTTTTTGGAAGCTTGGCAACCCCTTTCAATGAAGTGCTTCTCGTCAGTCTGTGCTTGGGGCTACTTCCATAGGACACAAACCATAGTGATAGAACTTTAAAATACATTATTGTGCCAAGTTTCAAAGAGCTAGCATAAACCGTGTTTGATTTAGAGTTCCAACTACATGTATCCATATAGGAGAAAACAGAGTGAAACCTAAACATGAAAAGGGTTACTGCAAAGGAACGGTTTAACCTAGAAGAACGAAATTTGGTGAGCCAAGTAGGATTGGTGTACTGATCATTAGCTGCAAGTATAATCAAGATTGGGTGAAAAATTGTTTGCTGATATTTCAGGAAACTCGTAGTTTTTTGGAAGCTTGGCAACCCATTTCAATGAAAGTGCTTCTCGTCAGTCTCTGCTTGGGGCTACTTCAATTGGACACAAACCATAGCGATAGAAATTTGAACTACATTATTGTGCCAAGTTTCAAAGAGCTAGCACAAACCGTGTTTGATTTAGAGTTCCAACTACAAGTATCCATATAGGAGAAAACATAGTGAAACCTAAACATGAAAACGGTTACTGCAAAGGAACGGTTTAACCTAGAAGAACGAAATTTGGTGAGCCAAGTGGGATTGGTGTACTTATCCTTACCTGCCAGTTTCGTCAAGATTGGGTGAAAAAATCTTTGCTGAGATTTCAGGAAACTCGTAGTTTTTTGGAAGCTTGGCAACCCCTTTAAATGAAAGTGCTTCTCGTCAGTCTGTGCTTGGGGCTACTTCCATAGGACACAAACCATAGCGATAGAACTTTTAAATACATTATTGTGCCAAGTTTCAAAGAGCTAGCATAAACCGTGTTTGATTTAGAGTTCCAACTACATGTATCCATATAGGAGAAAACAGAGTGAAACCTAAACATGAAAACGGTTACTGCAAAGGAACGGTTTAACCTAGAAGAACGAAATTTGGTGAGCCAAGTGGGACTGTTTTACTGATCATTACCTGCAAGTATCATCAAGATTGGGTGAAAAAAATGTTTGCTGAGATTTCAGGAAACTCGTAGTTTTTTGGAAGCTTGGCAACCCCTTTCATTGAAAGTGATTCTCTTCAGTCTCTGCTTGGGGCTACTTCCATAGGACACAAACCGTAGCGATAGAACCTGGACTATATTATTGTGCCAAGTTTCAAAGAGCTAGCACAAACCGTGTTTGATTTAGAGTTCCAACTACATGTATCGATATAGGAGAAAACAGAGTGAAACCTAAACATGAAAACCGTTACTGCAAAGGAACAGTTTAACCTAGAAGAACGAAATTTGGTGACCCAAGTGGGATTGGTGTACTGATCCTTACCTGCCAGTATCATCAAGATTGGGTGAAAAATGTTTGCTGAGATTTCAGGAAACTCGTAGTTTTTTGAAGCTTGGCAACCCCTTTCAATGAAAGTGATTCTCGTAAGTCTCTGCTTGGGGCTACTTCCATAGGACACAAACCATAGCGATAGAACTTGGAACTACATTATTATGCCCATTTTCAAAGAGCTAGCAAAAACCCTGTTTTATTTAGAGTTCCAACTACATGTATCCCTAAAGGAGAAAACAGAGTGAAAACTAAACATGAAAAAGGTTACTGCAAAGGAAAGGTTTAACCTAGAAGAACGAAATTTGGTGAGCCAAGTGGGACTGTTTTACTGATCATTACCTGCAAGTATCATCAAGATTGGGTGAAAAAATGTTTGCTGAGATTTCAGGAAACTCGTAATTTTTTGCAAGCCTGGCAACCCTTTCAATGAAAGTGATTCTCGTCAGTCTCTGCCTGGGGCTACTTCCATAGGACACAAACCATAGCAATACAACTTGGAAGTATATTATTGTGCCAAGTTTCAAAGAGCTAGCACAAACCGTGTTTGATTTAGAGTTCCAACTACATGTATCCATATAGGAGAAAACAGAGTGAAACCTAAACATGAAAACGGTTACTGCAAAGGAACGGTTTAACCTAGAAGAACGAAATTTGGTGAGCCAAATGGGATTGGTGTACTTATCCTTACCTGCCATTATCATCAAGATTGGGTGAAAAAATATTTGCTGAGATATCAGGAAACTCGTAGTTTTTTGCAAGCTTGGCAACCCCTTTCAATGAAAGTGATTCTCATCAGTCTCTGCTAGGTTCTACTTCCATAGGACACAAACCATAGAGATAGAACATGGAACTACATTATTGTGCCCACTTTCAAATTGCTAGCACAAACCCTGTTTGATTTTGAGTTCCAACTACATGTATCCATATAGGAGAAAACAGAGTGAAACCTAAACATGAAAACGGTTACTGCATAGGAACGGTTTAACCTAGAAAAACGAAATTTGGTGAGCCAACTGGGACTGTTGTACTGATCATTACCTGCAAGTATCGTCAAGATTGGGTCAAAAAATGTTTGCTGAGATTTCAGGAATCTCGTAGATTTTTGGAAGCTTGGTAACCCCTTTCAATGAAAGTGCTTCTCGTCAGACTCTGCTTGGGGCTACTTCAATTGGACACAAACCATAGCGATAGAAATTGGAACTACATTATTGTGCCAAGTTTCAAAGAGCTAGCACAAACCGTGTTTGATTTAGAGTTCCAACTACAAGTATCCATATAGGAGAAAACATAGTGAAACCTAAACATGAAAACGGTTACTGCAAAGGAACGGTTTAACCTAGAAGAACGAAATTTGGTGAGCCAAGAGGGATTGGTGTACTTATCCTTACCTGCCAGTTTCGTCAAGATTGGGTGAAAAAATGTTTGCTGAGATTTCAGGAAACTCGTAGTTTTTTGGAAGCTTGACAACCCCTTTAAATGAAAGTGCTTCTCGTCAGTCTGTGCTTGGGGCTACTTCCATAGGACACAAACCATAGCGATAGAACTTTTAAATACATTATTGTGCCAAGTTTCAAAGAGCTAGCATAAACCGTGTTTGATTTAGAGTTCCAACTACATGTATCCATATAGGAGAAAACAGAGTGAAACCTAAACATGAAAACGGTTGCTGCAAAGGAACGGTTTAACCTAGAAGAACGAAATTTGGTGAGCCAAGTGGGATTGGTGTACTGATCATTAGCTGCAAGTATCATCAAGATTGGGTGAAAAAATGTTTGCTCAGATTTCAGGAAACCTGTAGTTTTTTGGAAGCTTGGCAACCCCTTTCAATGAAAGTGATTCTCATCAGTCTCTGCTAGGTTCTACTTCCATAGGACACAAACCATAGAGATAGAACATGGAAATACATTATTGTGCCCACTTTCAAATTGCTAGCACAAACCGTGTTTGATTTAGAGTTCCAAATACATGTATCCATATAGGAGAAAACAGAGTGAAACCTAAACATGAAAACGGTTACTGCAAAGGAACGGTTTAACCTAGAAGAACGAAATTTGATGAGCCAAGAGGGATTGGTGTACTTATCCTTACCTGCCAGTATCATCAAGATTGGGTGAAAAAATATTTGCTGAGATTTCAGGAAACTCGTAGTTTTTTGGAAGCTTGGTAACCCCTTTCAATGAAAGTGTTTCTCGTCAGTCTCTGCTTGGGGCTACTTCAATTGGACACAAACCATAGCGATAGAAATTGGAACTACATTATTGTGCCCACTTTCAAATTGCTAGCACAAACCCTGTTTGATTTAGAATTCCAACTACATGTATCCATATAGGAGAAAACAGAGTGAAACATAAACATGAAAACGGTTACTGCAAAGGAACGGTTTAACCTAGAAGAACGAAATTTGATGAGCCAAGATGGATTGGTGTACTTATCCTTACCTGCCAGTATCATCAAGATTGGGTGAAAAAATATTTGCTGAGATTTCAGGAAACTCGTAGTTTTTTGGAAGCTTGGTAACCCCTTTCAATGAAAGTGTTTCTCGTCAGTCTCTGCTTGGGGCTACTTCAATTGGACACAAACCATAGCGATAGAAATTGGAACTACATTATTGTGCCCACTTTCAAATTGCTAGCACAAAACCCTGTTTGATTTAGAATTCCAACTACATGTATCCATATAGGAGAAAACAGAGTGAAACATAAACATGAAAACGGTTACTGCATAGGAACGGTTTAACCTAGAAAAACGAAATTTGGTGAGCCAACTGGGACTGTTGTACTGATCATTACCTGCAAGTATCGTCAAGATTGGGTGAAAAAATGTTTGCTGAGATTTCAGGAATCTCGTAGTTTTTTGGAATCTTGGTAATCCCTTTCAATGAAAGTGCTTCTCGTCAGTCTCTGCTTGGGGCTACTTCAATTGGACACAAACCATAGCGATAGAAATTGGAACTACATTATTGTGCCAAGTTTCAAAGATCTAGCACACACCCTGTTTGATTTAGAGTTCCAACTACATGTATCCATATAGGAGAAACAGAGTGAAACCTAAACATGAAAACGGTTACTGCAAAGGAGCGGTTTAACCTAGAAGAACGAATTTTGATGAGCCAGGAGGGATTGGTGTACTTATCCTTACCTGCCAGTATCATCAAGGATTGGGTGAAAAAATGTTTGCTGAGATTTCAGGAAACTCGTAGTTTTTTGGAAGCTTGGTAACCCCTTTCAATGAAAGTGCTTCTCGTCAGTCTCTGCTTGGGGCTACTTCAATAGGACACAAACCATAGAGATAGAACTTGGAACTACATTATTGTGCCAAGTTTCAAAGAGCTAGCACAAATCGTGTTTGATTTAGAGTTCCAAATACATGTATCCATATAGGAGAAAACAGAGTGAAACCTAAACATGAATACGGTTACTGCAAAGGAGCGGTTTAACCTAGAAGAACGAAATTTTGTGAGCCAAGTGGGATTGGTGTACTTATCATTCCCTGCCAGTATCATCAAGATTGGGTGAAAAAATGTTTGCTGAGATTTCAGGAAACTCGTAGTTTTTTGGAAGCTTGGCAACCCCTTTCAATGAAAGTGATTCTCGTCAGTCTCTGCTTGGTTCTTCTTCAATAGGACACAAACCATAGCGATAGAATTGGAACTACATTTTTGTGCCGATTTTCAAAGAGCTTTCACAAACCGACTTTGATTTAGAGTTCCAACTACATGTATCCATATAGGAGAAAACAGAGTGAAACCTAAACATGAAAACGGTTACTACAAAGGAGCAGTTTAACCTAGAAGAACGAAATTTGGTGAGCCAAGTGGGATTGGTGTACTTATCCTTACCTGACAGTATCATCAAGATTGGGTGAAAAAATATTTGCTGAGATTTCAGGAAACTCGTAGTTTTTTTGCAAGCTTGGCAACCCCTTTCAATGAAAGTGATTCTCATCAGTCTCTGCTTGGTTCTACTTCCATAGGACACAAACCATAGAGATAGAACTTGGAACTACATTATTGTGCCCAGTTTCAAAGAGCTAGCACAAACCGTGTTTGATTTTGAGTTCAAACTACATGTATCCATATAGGAGAAAACAGAGTGAAACCTAAACATGAAAATTGTTACTGCGTAGGAACGGTTTAACCTAGAAAAACGAAATTTGGTGAGCCAACTGGGACTGTTGTACTGATCATTACCTGCAAGTATCGTCAAGATTGGGTCAAAAAATGTTTGCTGAGATTTCAGGAATCTCGTAATTTTTTGGAAGCTTGGTAACCCCTTTCAATGAAAGTGCTTCTCGTCAGTCTCTGCTTGGGGCTACTTCAATTGGACACAAACCATAGCGATAGAAATTGGAACTACATTACTGTGCCAAGTTTCAAAGAGCTAGCACAAACCGTGTTTGATTTAGAGTTCCAACTACAAGTATCCATATAGGAGAAATCAGAGTGAAACCTAAACATGAAAACGGTTACTGCAAAGGAACGGTTTAACCTAGAAGAACGAAATTTGGTGAGCCAAGTGGGATTGGTGTACTTATCCTTACCTGCCAGTTTCATCAAGATTGGGTGAAAAAATGTTTGCTGAGATTTCAGGAAACTCGTAGTTTTTTGGAAGCTTGGCAACCCCTTTCAATGAAAGTGCTTCTCGTCAGTCTGTGCTTGGGGCTACTTCCATAGGACACAAACCATAGCGATAGAACTTGGACTACATTTATTGTGCCAAGTTTCAAAGAGCTAGCACAAACCGTGTTTGATTTAGAGTTCCAACTACATGTATCCATATAGGAGAAAACAGAGTGAAACCTAAACATGAAAACGGTTACTGCAAAGGAGCGGTTTAACCTAGAAGAACGAAATTTGGTGAGCCAAGAGGGATTGGTGTACTTATCCTTAACTGCCAGTATCATCAAGACTGGGTGAAAAAATGTTTGCTGAGATTTCAGGAAACTCGTAGTTTTTTGGAAGCTTGGCAACCCCTTTCAATGAAAGTGATTCTCTTCAGTCTCTGCTTGGTGCTACTTCAATAGGACACAAACCATAGAATAGAACATGGAACTACATTATTGTGCCCACTTTCAAATTGCTAGCACAAACCCTGTTTGATTTAGAGTTCCAACTACATGTATCCATATAGGAGAAAACAGAGTGAAACCTAAACATGAAAACGGTACTGCATATGAACGGTTTAACCTAGAAAAACGAAATTTGGTGAGCCAACTGGGACTGTTGTACTGATCATTACCTGCAAGTATCGTCAAGATTGGGTCAAAAATGTTTGCAGAGATTTCAGTAATCTCGTAGTTTTTTGGAAGCTTGGTAACCCATTTCAATGAAAGTGCTTCTCGTCAGTCTCTGCTTGGGGCTACTTCAATTGGACACAAACCATAGCGATAGAAATTGGAACTACATTATTGTGCCAAGTTTCAAAGAGCTAGCACAAACCGTGTTTGATTTAGAGTTCCAACTACAAGTATCCATATAGGAGAAAACATAGTGAAACCTAAACATGAAAACGGTTACTGCAAAGGAACGGTTTAACCTAGAAGAACGAAATTTGGTGAGCCAAGTGGGATTGGTGTACTTATCCTTACCTGCCAGTTTCGTCAAGATTGGGTGAAAAAATGTTTGCTGAGATTTCAGGAAACTCGTAGTTTTTTGGAAGCTTGGCAACCCCTTTCAATGAAAGTGATTCTCGTCAGTCTCTGCTTGGGGCTACTTCCATAGGACACAAACCATAGCGATAGAACTTGGAACTACATTATTATGCCCATTTTCAAAGAGCTAGCAAAAACCCTGTTTTATTTAGAGTTCCAACTACATGTATCCCTAAAGGAGAAAACAGAGTGAAAACCTAAACATGAAAACGGTTACTGCAAAGGAGCGGTTTAACCTAGAAGAACGAAATTTGATGAGCCAAGAGGGATTGGTGTACTTATCCTTACCTGCCAGTATCATCAAGATTGGGTGAAAAAATGTTTGCTGAGATTTCAGGAAACTCGTAGTTTTTTGGAAGCTTGGTAACCCTTTCAATGAAAGTGCTTCTCGTCAGTCTCTGCTTGGGGCTACTTCAATAGGACACAAACCATAGAGACAGAACTTGGAACTACATTATTGTGCCAAGTTTCAAAGAGCTAGCACAAACCGTGTTTGATTTAGAGTTCCAAATACATGTATCCATATAGGAGAAAACAGAGTGAAAACTAAACATGAAAAAGGTTACTGCAAAGGAAAGGTTTAACCTAGAAGAACGAAATTTGGTGAGCCAAGTGGGACTGTTTTACTGATCATTACCTGCAAGTATCATCAAGATTGGGTGAAAAAATATTTGCTGAGATTTCAGGAAACTCGTAGTTTTTTGCAAGCCTGGCAACCCCTTTCAATGAAAGTGATTCTCGTCAGTCTCTGCCTGGGGCTACTTCCATAGGACACAAACCATAGCAATAGAACTTGGAAGTATATTATTGTGCCAAGTTTCAAAGAGCTAGCACAAACCGTGTTTGATTTAGATTTCCAACTACATGTATCCATATAGGAGAAAACAGAGTGAAACCTAAACATGAAAACGGTTACTGCAAAGGAACGGTTTAACCTAGAAGAACGAAATTTGGTGAGCCAAATGGGATTGGTGTACTTATCCTTACCTGCCAGTATCATCAAGATTGGGTGAAAAAATATTTGCTGAGATATCAGGAAACTCGTAGTTTTTTGCAAGCTTGGCAACCCCTTTCAATGAAAGTGATTCTCATCAGTCTCTGCTAGGTTCTACTTCCAAAGGACACAAACCATAGAGATAGAACATGGAACTACATTATTGTGCCCACTTTCAAATTGCTAGCACAAACCCTGTTTGATTTTGAGATCCAACTACATGTATCCATATAGGAGAAAACAGAGTGAAACCTAAACATTAAAACGGTTACTGCATAGGAACGGTTTAACCTAGAAAAACGAAATTTGGTGAGCCAACTGGGACTGTGTACTGATCATTACCTGCAAGTATCGTCAAGATTGGGTCAAAAAATGTTTGCTGAGATTTCAGGAATCTCGTAGATTTTTGGAAGCTTGGTAACCCCTTTCAATGAAAGTGCTTCTCGTCAGACTCTGCTTGGGGCTACTTCAATTGGACACAAACCATAGCGATAGAAATTGGAACTACATTATTGTGCCAAGTTTCAAAGAGCTAGCACAAACCGTGTTTGATTTAGAGCTCCAACTACAAGTATCCTTATAGGAGAAAACATAGTGAAACCTAAACATGGAAACGGTTACTGCAAAGGAACGGTTTAACCTAGAAGAACGAAATTTGGTGAGCCAAGTGGGATTGGTGTACTTATCCTTACCTGCCAGTTTCGTCAAGATTGGGTGAAAAAATGTTTGCTGAGATTTCAGGAAACTCGTAGTTTTTTGGAAGCTTGGCAACCCCTTTAAATGAAAGTGCTTCTCGTCAGTCTGTGCTTGGGGCTACTTCCATAGGACACAAACCATAGCGATTGAACTTTTAAATACATTATTGTGCCAAGATTCAAAGAGCTAGCATAAACCGTGTTTGATTTAGAGTTCCAACTACATGTATCCATATAGGAGAAAACAGAGTGAAACCTAAACATGAAAACGGTTACTGCAAAGGAACGGTTTAACCTAGAAGAACGAAATTTGGTGAGCCAAGTGGGATTGGTGTACTGATCATTAGCTGCAAGTATCATCAAGATTGGGTGAAAAAATGTTTGCTGAGATTTCAGGAAACTCGTAGTTTTTGGAAGCTTGGCAACCCCTTTCAATGAAAGTGATTCTCGTCAGTCTCTGCTTGGGGCTACTTCCATAGGACACAAACCATAGCGATAGAACTTGGAAATACATTATTGTGCCAAGTTTGAAAGAGCTAGCACAAACCGTGTTTGATTTAGAGTTCCAACTACATGTATCCATATAGGAGAAAACAGAGTGAAACCTAAACATGAAAACGGTTTCTGCAAAGGAATGGTTTAACCTAGAAGAACGAAATTTGGTGAGCCAAGTGGGATTGGTGTACTTATCCTTACCTGCCAGTATCATCAAGATTGGGTGAAAAAATATTTTGCTGAGATTTCAGGAAACTCGTAGTTTTTTGCAAGCTTGGCAACCCCTTTCAATGAAAGTGATTCTCATCAGTCTCTGCTTGGTTCTACATCCATAGGACACAAACCGTAGAGATAGAACTTGGAACTACATTATTGTGCCAAGTTTCAAATTGCTAGCACAAACCCTGTTTGATTTTGAGTTCCAACTACATGTATCCATATAGGAGAAAACAGAGTGAAACCTAAACATGTAAACGGTTACTGCATAGGAACGGTTTAACCTAGAAAAACGAAATTTGGTGAGCCAAGTGGGATTGGTGTACTGATCATTAGCTGCAAGTATCATCAAGATTGGGTTAAAAAATGTTTGCTGAGATTTCAGGAAACTCGTAGTTTTTTGGAAGCTTTGGCAACCCCTTTCAATGAAAGTGATTCTCGTCAGTCACTGCTTGGGGCTAATTCCATAGGACACAAACCATAGCGATAGAACTTGGACTACATTATTGTGCCAAGTTTCAAAGAGCTAGCACAAACCGTGTTTGATTTAGAGTTCCAACTACATGTATCCATATAGGAGAACCAGAGTGAAACCTAAACATGAAAACGGTTACTGCAAAGGAACGGTTTAACCTCGAAGAACGAAATTTGGTGAGCCAAGTGGGATTGGTGTACTGATCCTTACCTGCCAGTATCATCAAGATTGGGTGAAAAAATGTTTGCTCAGATTTCAGGATACTCGTAGTTTTTTGGAAGCTTGGCAAGCCCTTTCAATGAAAGTGATTCTCGTCAGTCTCTGCTTGGGGCTACTTCAATAGGACACAAACCATAGTGATAGAACTTGGAACTACATTATTATGCCCATTTTTCAAAGAGCTAGCAAAAACCCTGTTTGATTTAGAGTTCCAACTACATGTATCCCTAAAGAGAAAACAGAGTGAAACCTAAACATGAAAACGGTTACTGCAAAGGAGCGTTTAACCTAGAAGAACGAAATTTGGTGAGCCAAGAGGGATTGGTGTACTTATCCTTACCTGCCAGTATCATCAAGATTGGGTGAAAAATGTTTGCTGAGATTTCAGGAAACTCGTAGTTTTTTGCAAGCTTGGCAACCCCTTTCAATGAAAGTGATTCTCGTCAGTCTCTGCTTGGGGCTACATCCATAGGACACAAACCATAGAGATAGAACTTGGAACTACATTATTGTGCCCACTTTCAAATTGCTAGCACAAACCCTGTTTGATTTTGAGTTCCAACTACATGTATCCATATAGGAGAAAACAGAGTGAAACCTAAACATGAAAACGGTTACTGCATAGGAACGGTTTAACCTAGAAAAACGAAATTTGGTGAGCCAACTGGGACTGTTGTACTGATCATTACATGCAAGTATCGTCAAGATTGGGTGAAAAAATGTTTGCTGAGATTTCAGGATCTCGTAGTTTTTTGGAAGCTTGGTAACCCCTTTCAATTGAAAGTGCTTCTCGTCAGTCTCTGCTTGGGGCTACTTCAATTGGACACAAACCATAGCGATAGAAATTGGAACTACATTATTGTGCCAAGTTTCAAAGAGCTAGCACAAACCGTGTTTGATTTAGAGTTCCAACTACAAGTATCCATATAGGAGAAAATATAGTGAAACCTAAACATGAAAACGGTTACTGCAAAGGAACGGTTTAACCTAGAAGAACGAAATTGGGTGAGCCAAGTGGGATTGGTGTACTTATCCTTACCTGCCAGTTTCGTCAATATTGGGTGAAAAAATGTTTGCTGAGATTTCAGGAAACTCGTAGTTTTTTGGAAGCTTGGCAACCCCTTTAAATGAAAGTGCTTCTCGTCAGTCTGTGCTTGGGGCTACTTCCATAGGACACAAACCATAGCGATAGAACTTTTAAATACATTATTGTGCCAAGTTTCAAAGAGCTAGCATAAACCGTGTTTGATTTAGAGTTCCAACTACATGTATCCATATAGGAGAAAACAGAGTGAAACCTAAACATGAAAACGGTTACTGCAAAGGAAAGGTTTAACCTAGAAGAACGAAATTTGGTGAGCCAAGTGGGATTGGTGTACTGATCATTAGCTGCAAGTATCATCAAGATTGGGTGAAAAAATGTTTGCTGAGATTTCAGGAAATTCGTAGTTTTTTGGAAGCTTGGCAACCCCTTTCAATGAAAGTGATTCTCGTCAGTCTCTGCTTGGGGCTACTTCCATAGCGCACAAACCATAGCGATAGAACTTGGAAATACATTATTGTGCCAAGTTTGAAAGAGCTAGCACAAACCGTGTTTGATTTTGAGTTCCAACTACATGTATCCATATAGGAGAAAACAGAGTGAAACCTAATCATGAAAAACGGTTTCTGCAAAGGAATGCTTTAACCTAGAAGAACGAAATTTGGTGAGCCAAGTGGGATTGGTGTACTGATCATTACCTGCAAGTATCATCAAGATTGGGTGAAAAAAATGTTTGCTGAGATTTCAGGAAACTCGTAGATTTTGGAAGCTTGGCAACCCCTTTGAATGAAAGTGATCCTCGTCAGACTCTGCTTGGTGCTACTTCCATAGGACACAAACCGTAGCTATAGAACTTGGACTACATTATTGTGCTAAGTTTCAAAGAGCTAGCACAAACCGTGTTTGATTTAGAGTTCCAACTACATGTATCCATATAGGAGAAAACAGAGTGAAACCTAAAACATGAAAACGGTTACTGCAAAGGAACGGTTTAACCTAGAAGAACGAAATTTGGTGAGCCAAGTGAGATTGGTGTACTGATCCTTACCTGCCAGTATCATCAAGATTGGGTGCAAAAATGTTTGCTGAGATTTCAGGAAACTCTTAGGTTTTTGGAAGCTTGGCAACCCCTTTCAATGAAAGTGCTTCTCGTCAGTCTCTGCTTGGGGCTACTTCAATAGGACACAAACCATAGCGATAGAACTTGGAACTACATTATTATGCCCATTTTCAAAGAGCTAGCAAAAACCCTGTTTGATTTAGAGTTCCAACTACATGTATCCCTAAAGGAGAAAACATAGTGAAACCTAAACATGAAAACGATTACTGCAAAGGAGCGGTTTAACCTAGAAGAACGAAATTTGATGAGCCAAGAGGGATTGGTGTACTTATCCTTACCTGCTAGTATCATCAAGATTGGGTGAAAAAATGTTTGCTGAGATTTCAGGAAACTCGTAGTTTTTTGGAAGCTTGGTAACCCCTTTCAATGAAAGTGCTTCTCGTCAGTCTCTGCTTGGGGCTACTTCAATAGGACACAAACCATAGAGACAGAACTTGGAACTACATTATTGTGCCAAGTTTCAAAGAGCTAGCACAAACCGTGTTCGATTTAGAGTTCCAAATACATGTATCCAATAGGAGAAAACAGAGTGAAAACTAAACATGAAAAAGGTTACTGCAAAGGAAAGGTTTAACCTAGAAGAACGTAATTTGGTGAGTCAAGTGGGACTGTTTTACTGATCATTACCTGCAAGTATCGTCAAGATTGGGTGAAAAAATGTTTGCTGAGATTTCAGGAAACTCGTACTTTTTTGCAAGCTTGGCAACCCCTTTCAATGAAAGTGATTCTCATCAGTCTCTGCTAGGTTCTACTTCCATAGGACACAAACCATAGAGATAGAACATGGAACTACATTATTGTGCCCACTTTAAAATTGCTAGCACAAACCCTGTTTGATTTAGAGTTCCAACTACATGTATCCATATAGGAGAAAACAGAGTGAAACCTAAACATGAAAAACGGTTACTGCATAGGAACGGTTTAACCTAGAAAAACGAAATTTGGTGAGCCAACTGGGACTGTTGTACTGATCATTACCTGCAAGTATCGTCAAGATTGGGTGAAAAAATGTTTGCTGAGATTTCAGGTATCAAGTAGTTTTTTGGAAGCTTGGTAACCCCTTTCAATGAAAGTGCTTCTCGTCAGTCTCTGCTTGGGGCTACTTCAATTGGACACAAACCATAGCGATAGAAATTGGAACTACATTATTGTGCCAAGTTTCAAAGAGCTAGCACAAACCGTGTTTGATTTAGAGTTCCAACTACAAGTATCCATATAGGAGAAAACATAGTGAAACCTAAACATGAAAACGGTTACTGCAAAGGAACGGTTTAACCTAGAAGAACGAAATTTGGTGAGCCAAGTGGATTGGTGTACTGATCATTTCCTGCAAGTATCAACAAGATTGGGTGAAAAAATGTTTGCTGAGATTTCAGGAAACTCGTAGTTTTTTATAAGCTTGGCAACCCCTTTCAATGAAAGTGATTTTTGTCAGTCTCTGCTTGGTTCTTCTTCAATAGGACACACACCATAGCGAGAGAACTTGGAACTACATTATTGTGCCAATTTTCAAAGAGCTTGCACAAACCGACTTTGATTTAGAGTTCCAACTACATGTATCCATATAGGAGAAAACAGAGTGAAACCTAAACATGAAAACGGTTACTACAAAGGACCGGTTTAACCTAGAAGAACGAAATTTTGTGAGCCAAGTGGATTGGTGTACTGATCCTTACCTGCCAGTATCATCAAGATTGGGTGAAAAAATATTTGCTGAGATATCAGGAAACTCGTAGTTTTTGCAAGCTTGGCAACCCCTTTCAATGAAAGAGATTCTCATCAGTCTCTGCTTGCTTCTACTTCCATAGGACACAAACCATAGAGATAGAACTTGGAACTACATTATTGTGCCCAGTTTCAAAGAGCTAGCACAAACCGTGTTTGATTTTGAGTTCCAAATACCTGTATCCATATAGGAGAAAACAGAGTGAAACCTAAACATGAAAACGGTTACTGCGTAGGAACGGTTTAACCTAGAAAAACGAAATTTGGTGAGCCAACTGGGACTGTTGTACTGATCATTACCTGCAAGTATCGTCAAGATTGGGTCAAAAAATGTTTGCTGAGATTTCAAGAATCTCGTAGTTTTTTGGAAGCTTGGCAACCCCTTTCAATGAAAGTGATTCTCGTCAGTCTCTGCTTGGGGCTACTTCCATAGGACACAAACCATAGTGATAGAACTTTAAAATACATATTGTGCCAAGTTTCAAAGAGCTAGCACAAAACCGTGTTTGATTTAGAGTTCCAACTACATGTATCCATATAGGAGAAAACAGAGTGAAACCTAAACATGAAAACGGTTACTGCAAAGGAACGGTTTAACCTAGAAGAACGAAATTTGATGAGCCAAGTGGGATTGGTGTACTGATCATTACCTGCAAGTATCATCAAGATTGGGTGAAAAATGTTTGCTGAGATTTCAGGAAACTCGTAGATTTTGGAAGCTTGGCAACCCCTTTCAATGAAAGTGATTCTCGTCAGTCTCTGCTTGGGGCTACTTCCATAGGACACAAATCATAGCGATAGAACTTGGAACTACATTATTGTGCCAAGTTTCAGAGAGCTAGCACAAACCGTGTTTGATTTAGAGTTCCAACTACATGTATCCATATAGGAGAAAACAGAGTGAAACCTAAACATGAAAACGGTTACTGCAAAGGAAAGGTTTAACCTAGAAGAACGAAATTTGGTGAGCCAAGTGGTATATGTGTACTGATCATTACCTGCAAGTATCATCAAGATTGGGTGAAAAAATGTTTGCTGAGATTTCAGGAAACTCGTAGTTTTTTTGGAAGCTTGGCAACCCCTTTAAATGAAAGTGCTTCTCGTCAGTCTGTGCTTGGGGCTACTTCCATAGGACACAAACCATAGCGATAGAACTTTTAAATACATTATTGTGCCAAGTTTCAAAGAGCTAGCATAAACCGTGTTTGATTTAGAGTTCCAACTACATGTATCCATATAGGAGAAAAACAGAGTGAAACCTAAACATGAAAACGGTTACTGCAAAGGAAAGGTTTAACCTAGAAGAACGAAATTTGGTGAGCCAAGTGGGATTGGTGTACTGATCATTAGCTGCAAGTATCATCAAGATTGGGGGAAAAAATGTTTGCTGAGATTTCAGGAAATTCGTAGTTTTTTGGAAGCTTGGCAACCCCTTTCAATGAAAGTGATTCTCGTCAGTCTCTGCTTGGGGCTACTTCCATAGCGCACAAACCATAGCGATAGAACTTGGAAATACATTATTGTGCAAGTTTGAAAGAACTAGCACAAACCGTGTTTGATTTTGAGTTCCAACTACATGTATCCATATAGGAGAAAACAGAGTGAAACCTAATCATGAAAACGGTTTCTGCAAAGGAATGCTTTAACCTAGAAGAACGAAATTTGGTGAGCCAAGTGGGATTGGTGTACTGATCATTACCTGCAAGTATCATCAAGATTGGGTGAAAAAAATGTTTGCTGAGATTTCAGGAAACTCGTAGATTTTGGAAGCTTGGCAACCCCTTTCAATGAAAGTGATCCTCGTCAGACTCTGGCTTGGTGCTACTTCCATAGGACACAAACCGTAGCTATAGAACTTGGACTACATTATTGTGCCAAGTTTCAAAGAGCTAGCACAAACCGTGTTTGATTTAGAGTTCCAACTACATGTATCCATATAGGAGAAAACAGAGTGAAACCTAAACATGAAAACGGTTACTGCAAAGGAACGGTTTAACCTAGAAGAACGAAATTTGGTGAGCCAAGTGGGATTGGTGTACTGATCATTAGCTGCAAGTATCATCAAGATTGGGTGAAAAAATGTTTGCTGAGATTTCAGGAAACTCGTAGTTTTTTGGAAGCTTGGCAACCCCTTTCAATGAAAGTGCTTCTCGTCAGTCTCTGCTTGGGGCTACTTCAATAGGACACAAACCATAGCGATAGAACTTGGAACTACATTATTATGCCCATTTTCAAAGAGCTAGCAAAACCCTGTTTGATTTAGAGTTCCAACTACATGTATCCCTAAAGGAGAAAACATAGTGAAACCTAAAACATGAAAACGATTACTGCAAAGGAGCGGTTTAACCTAGAAGAACGAAATTTGATGAGCCAAGAGGGATTGGTGTACTTATCCTTACCTGCCAGTATCATCAAGATTGGGTGAAAAAATGTTGCTGAGATTTCAGGAAACTCATAGTTTTTTGGAAGCTTGGTAACCCCTTTCAATGAAAGTGCTTCTCGTCAGTCTCTGCTTGGGGCTACTTCAATAGGACACAAACCATAGAGACAGAACTTGGAACTACATTATTGTGCCAAGTTTCAAAGAGCTAGCACAAACCGTGTTTGATTTAGAGTTCCAAATACATGTATCCAATAGGAGAAAACAGAGTGAAAACTAAACATGAAAAAGGTTACTGCAAAGGAAAGGTTTAACCTAGAAGAACGTAATTTGGTGAGCCAAGTGGGACTGTTTTACTGATCATTACCTGCAAGTATCATCAAGATTGGGTGAAAAAATGTTTGCTGAGATTTCAGGAAACTCGTAGTTTTTTGAAGCTTGGAACCCCTTTCAATGAAAGTGATTCTCGTCAGTCTCTGCTTGGGGCTACTTCCATAGGACACAAAACATAGCAATAGAACTTGGAAGTATATTATTGTGCCAAGTTTCAAAGAGCTAGCACAAACCGTGTTTGATTTAGAGTTCCAACTACATGTATCCCATATAGGAGAAAACAGAGTGAAACCTAAACATGAAAACGGTTACTGCAAAGGAACGGTTTAACCTAGAAGAACGAAATTGGTGAGCCAAGTGGGATTGGTGTAGTGATCATTTCCTGCAAGTATCAACAAGATTGGGTGAAAAAAATGTTTGCTGAGATTTCAGGAAACTCGCAGTTTTTTATAAGCTTGGCAACCCCTTTCAATGAAAGTGATTTTTGTCAGTCTCTGCTTGGTTCTTCTTCAATAGGACACAAACCATAGCGAGAGAACTTGGAACTACATTATTGTGCCAATTTTCAAAGAGCTTGCACAAACCGACTTTGATTTAGAGTTCCAACTACATGTATCCATATAGGAGAAAACAGAGTGAAACCTAAACATGAAAACGGTTACTACAAAGGAGCAGTTTAACCTAGAAGAACGAAATTTGGTGAGCCAAGTGGGATTGGTGTACTGATCCTTACCTGCCAGTATCATCAAGATTGGGTGAAAAAATATTTGCTGAGATATCAGGAAACTCGTAGTTTTTTGCAAGCTTGGCAACCCCTTTCAATGAAAGAGATTCTCATCAGTCTCTGCTTGGTTCTACTTCCATAGGACACAAACCATAGAGATAGAACTTGGAACTACATTATTGTGCCCAGTTTCAAAGAGCTAGCACAAACCGTGTTTGATTTTGAGTTCCAACTACATGTATCCATATAGGAGAAAACAGAGTGGAAACCTAAACATGAAAACGGTTACTGCAAAGGAACGGTTTAACCTAGAAGAACGAAATTTGGTGAGCCAAGTGGGATTGGTGTACTGATCATTAGCTGCAAGTATCATCAAGATTGGGTGAAAAAATGTTTGCTGAGATTTCAGGAAACTCGTAGTTTTTTGGAAGCTTGGTAACCCCTTTCAATGAAAGTGATTCTCGTCAGTCTCTGCTTGGGGCTACATCCATAGGACACAAACCATAGCGATAGAACTAGAACTACATTATTATGCCCATTTTCAAAGAGCTAGCAAAAACCCTGTTTGATTTAGAGTTCCAACTACATGTATCCCTAAAGAGAAAACAGAGTGAAACCTAAACATGAAAACGGTTACTGCAAAGGAACGGTTTAACCTAGAAGAACGAAATTAGGTGAGCCAGGTGGGATTGGTGTACTGATCATTATCTGTAAGTATCATCAAGATTGGGTGAAAGAATGTTTGCTGAGATTTCAGGAAACTCGTATTTTTTGGAAGCTTGGCAACCCCTTTCAATGAAAGTGATTCTCGTCAGTCTCTGCTTGGGGCTACTTCATAGGACACAAACCAGAGTGATAGAACTTGGAACTACATTATTTTGCCAAGTTTCAAGAGATAGCACAAACCGTGTTTGATTTAGAGTTCCAACTACATGTATCCATATAGGAGAAAACAGAGTGAAACCTAAACATGAAAACCATTTCTGCAAAGGAACGGTTTAACCTTGAAGAACGAAATTTGGTGAGCCAAGTGGGATTGGTGTACTGATCATTACCTGCAAGTATCATCAAGATTGGGTGAAAAAATGTTTGCTGAGATTTCAGAAAACTCGTAGATTTTGGAAGCTTGGCAACCCCTTTCAATGAAAGTGATTCTCGTCAGTCTCTGCTTGGGGCTACTTCCATAGGACACAAACCATAGCGATAGAACTTGGAACTACATTATTGTGCCAAGTTTCAAAGAGCTAGCACAAACCGTGTTTGATTTAGAGTTCCAACTACATGTATCCATATAGGAGAAAACAGAGTGAAACCTAAACATGAAAACGGTTACTGCAAAGGAAAGGTTTAACCTAGAAGAACGAAATTTGGTGAGCCAAGTGGTATATGTGTGCTGATCATTACCTGCAAGTATCATCAAGATTGGGTGAAAAAATGTTTGCTGAGATTTCAGGAAACTCGTAGTTTTTTGGAAGCTTGGCAACCCCTTTCAATGAAAGTGATTCTCGTCAGTCTCTGCTTGGGGCTACTTCCATAGGCCACAAACCATAGCGATAGAACTTGGAAATACATTTTTGTGCCAAGTTTCAAAGAGCTAGCACAAACCGTGTTTGACTTAGAGTTCCAACTACATGTATCGATATAGGAGAAAACAGAGTGAAACCTAAACATGAAAACGGTTTCTGCAAAGGAACGGTTTATCCTAGAAGAACGAAATTTGGTGAGCCAAGTGGGAATGCTGTACTGATCATTACCTGCAAGGATCATCAAGATTGTGTGAAAAAATGTTTGGTGAGAATTCAGGAAACTCGTAGATTTTAAGAAGCTTGGCAACCCCTTTCAATGAAAGTGAGTCTCTTCAGTCTCTGCTTGGGGTTACTTCCATAGGACACAAACAATAGCGATAGAACTTGGAACTATATTATTGTGCCAAGTTTCAAAGAGCTAGCACAAACCGTGTTTGATTTAGAGTTCCAACTACATGTATCCATATAGGAGAAAACAGAGTGAAACCTAAACATGAAAACAGTTACTGCAAAGGAATGGTTTAACCTAGAAGAACGAAATTTATTGAATCAAGCGGAATTGGCGTACTAATCCTCACCTGCAAGTATCATCAAGATTGGGTGAAAGAATGTTTGCTGAGATTTCAGGAAACTCGTAGTTTTTTGGAAGCTTGGCAACCCCTTTCAATGAAAGTGATTCTCCTCAGTCTCTGCTTGGGGCTACTTCCATAGGACACAAACCATAGCGATAGAACTTGGAACTATATTATTGTGCCAAGTTTCAAAGAGCTAGCTTAAACCGTGTTTGATTTAGATTTCCAACTACATGTATCCATATAGGAGAAAACAGAGTGAAACCTAAACATGAAAACGGTTACTGCAAAGGAACGGTTTAACCTAGAAGAACGAAATTAGGTGAGCCAGGTGGGATTGGTGTACTGATCATTATCTGTAAGTATCATCAAGATTGGGTGAAAGAATGTTTGCTGAGATTTCAGGAAACTCGTATTTTTGGAAGCTTGGCAACCCCTTTCAATGAAAGTGATTCTCGTCAGTCTCTGCTTGGGGCTACTTCATAGGACACAAACCAGAGCGATAGAACTTGGAACTACATTATTTTGCCAAGTTTCAAAGAGATAGCACAAACCGTGTTTGATTTAGAGTTCCAACTACATGTATCCATATAGGAGAAAACAGAGTGAAACCTAAACATGAAAACAGTTACTGCAAAGGAATGGTTTAACCTAGAAGAACGAAATTTGGTGAGCCAAGCGGAATTGGTGTACTGATCATTACCTGTAAGTATCATCAAGATTGGGAGAAAGAATGTTTGCTGAGATTTCAGGAAACTCGTAGGTTTTGGAAGCTTGGCAACCCCTTTCAATGAAAGTTGATTCTCATCAGTCTCTGCTTGGTGCTACTTCCATAGGACACAAACCATAGCGATAGAACGTGGAACTACATTATTGTGCCAAGTTTCAAAGAGCTAGCACAAACTGTGTTTGATTGAGAGTTCCAAATACATGTATCCATATAGGAGAAAATAGAGTGAAACCTAAACATGAAAACGGTTACTGCAAAGGAACGGTTTAACCTAGAAGAACAAAATTTGGTGAGCCAAGTGGGATTGGTGTACTGATCATTAAATGCAAGTATCATCAAGATTGGGTGAAAAAATGTTTGCTGAGATTTCAGGAAACTCGTAGGTTTTGGAAGCTTGGCAACCCATTTCAATGAAAGTGATTCTCGTCAGTCTCTGCTTGGGGCTACTTCCATAGGACACAAACCATAGCAATAGAACTTGGAACTACATTATTGTGCCTAGTTTCAAAGAGCTAGCACAAACCGTGTTTGATTTAGAGTTCCAAATACATGTATCCATATAGGAGAAAACAGAGTGAAACCTAAACATGAAAATTGTTACTGCGTAGGAACGGTTTAACCTAGAAGAACGAAATTTGGTGATCCAAGTGGGATTGGTGTACTGATCATTACCTGCAAGTATCATCAAGATTGGGTGAAAAAATGTTTGCTGAGATTTCAGGAAACTCGTAGTTTTTTGGAAGCTTGGCAACCCCTTTCAATGAAAGTGATTCTCGTCAGTCTCTGCTTGGGGCTACTTCCATAGGACACAAAACATAGCAATAGAACTTGGAAGTATATTATTGTGCCAAGGTTCAAAGAGCTAGCACAAACCGTGTTTGATTTAGAGTTCCAACTACATGTATCCATATAGGAGAAAACAGAGTGAAACCTAAACATGAAAACGGTTACTGCAAAGGAACGGTTATAACCTAGAAGAACGAAATTTTGGTGAGCCAAGTGGGATTGGTGTACTGATCATTTCCTGCAAGTATCATCAAGATTGGGTGAAAAAATGTTTGCTGAGATTTCAGGAAACTCGTAGTTTTTTGGAAGCTTGGCAACCTCTTTAAATGAAAGTGCTTCTCGTCAGTCTGTGCTTGGGGCTACTTCCATAGAACACAAAGCATAGCGAGAGAACTTGGAACTACATTATTGTGCCAATTTTCAAAGCGCTTGCACAAACCGTGTTTGATTTAGAGTTCCAACTACATGTATCCATATAGGAGAAAACAGAGTGAAACCTAAACATGAAAACGGTTACTGCAAAGGAGCGGTTTAACCTAGAAGAACGAAATTTGGTGAGCCAAGTGGAATTGGTGTAGTTATCATTACCTGCCAGTATCATCAAGATTGGGTGAAAAAATGTTTGCTGAGATTTCAGGAAACTTGTAGTTTTTGGAAGCTTGGCAACCCCTTTCAATGAAAGTGATTCTCGTCAGTCTCTGCTTGGTTCTTCTTCAATAGGACACAAACCATAGCGATAGAACTTGGAACTACATTTTTGTGCCAATTTTCAAAGAGCTTGCACAAACCGACTTTGATTTAGAGTTCCAACTACATGTATCCATATAGGAGACAACAGAGTGAAACCTAAACATGAAAAACGGTTTCTACAAAAGAGCAGTTTAACCTAGAAGAACGAAATTTGGTGAGCCAAGTGGGATTGGTGTACTTATCCTTACCTGCCAGTATCATCAAGATTGGGTGAAAAATATTTGCTGAGATTTCAGGAAACTCGTAGTTTTTTGCAAGCTTGGCAACCCCTTTCAATGAAAGTGATTCTAATCAGTCTCTGCTTAGTTCTACTTCCATAGGACACAAACCATAGAGATAGAACTTGGAAATACATTATTGTGCCCAGTTTCAAAGAGCTAGCACAAACCGTGTTTGATTTTGAGTTCCAACTACATGTATCCATATAGGAGAAAACAGAGTGAAACCTAAACATGAAAACGGTTAATGCGTAGGAACGTTTTAACCTAGAAAAACGAAATTTGGTGAGCCAACTGGGACTGTTGTACTGATCATTACCTGCAAGTATCGTCAAGATTGGGTCAAAAAATGTTTGCTGAGATTTCAGGAATCTCATAGTTTTTTGGAAGCTTGGTAACCCCTTTCAATGAAAGTGATTCTCGTCAGTCTCTGCTTGGGGCTACTTCAATTGGACACAAACCATAGCGATAGAAATTGGAACTACATTATTGTGCCAAGTTTCAAAGAGCTAGCACAAACCGTGTTTGATTTAGAGTTCCAACTACAAGTATCCATATAGGAGAAAACAGAGTGAAACCTAAACATGAAAACGGTTACTGCAAAGGAACGGTTTAACCTAGAAGAACGAAATTTGGTGAGCCAAGTGGGATTGGTGTACTTATCCCTACCTGCCAGTTTCATCAAGATTGGGTGAAAAAATGTTTGCTGAGATTTCAGGAAACTCGTAGTTTTTTGGAAGCTTGGCAACTCCTTTCAATGAAAGTGATTCTCGTCAGTCTCTGCTTGGGGCTACATCCATAGGACACAAACCATAGCGATAGAACTTGGACTACATTATTGTGCCAAGTTTCAAAGAGCTAGCACAAACCGTGTTTGATTTAGAGTTCCAACTACATGTATCCATATAGGACAAAACAGAGTGAAACCTAAACATGAAAACGGTTACTGCATAGAAACGGTTTAACCTAGAAAAAACGAAATTTGGTGAGCCAAGTGGGACTGTTGTAGTGATCATTACCTGCAAGTATCGTCAAGATTGGGTGAAAAAATGTTTGCTGAGATTTCAGGAAACTCGTAGTTTTTTGGAAGCTTGGCAAACATTTCAATGAAAGAGATTCTCGTCAGTCTCTGCTTGGAGCTACTTCCATAGGACACAACCCATAGCGATAGAACTTGGAACTACATTATTGTTCCAAGTTTCCAAGAGCTAGCATAAACCGTGTTTGATTTAGAGTTCCAACTACATGTATCCATATAGGAGAAAACAGAGTGAAACCTAAACATGAAAATGGTTACTGCAAAGGAACGGTTTAACCTAGAAGAACGAAATTTGGTGAGCCAAGTGGGATTGGTGTTCTGATCATTACCTGCAAGTATCATCAAGATTGGGTGAAAAAATGTTTGCTGAGATGTCAGGAAACTCGTAGTTTTTTGGAAGCTTGGCAACCCCTTTCAATGAAAGTGATTCTCGTCAGTCTCTTCTTGGGGCTACTTCAATTGGACACAAACCATAGCGATAGAACTTGGAACTACATTATTGTGCCAAGTTTCAAAGAGCTAGCACAAACCGTGTTTGATTTAGAGTTCCAACTACATGTATCCATATAGGAGAAAACAGAGTGAAACCTAAACATGAAAACCATTTCTGCAAAGGAACGGTTTAACCTTGAAGAACGAAATTTGGTGAGCCAAGTGGGATTGGTGTACTGATCATTTCCTGCAAGTATCATCAAGATTGGGTGAAAAAATGTTTGCTGAGATTTCAGGAAACTCGTAGATTTTGGAAGCTTGGCAACCCCTTTCAATGAAAGTGAGTCTCGTCAGTCTCTGCTTGGGGTTACTTCCATAGGACACAAACAATAGCGATAGAACTTGGAACTACATTATTGTGCCAAGTTTCAAAGAGCTAGCACAAACCGTGTTTGATTTAGAGTTCCAACTACATGTATCCATATAGGAGAAAACAGAGTGAAACCTAAACATGAAAACAGTTACTGCAAAGGAATGGTTTAACCTAGAAGAACGAAATTTGGTGAGCCAAGCGGAATTGGCGTACTAATCCTTACCTGCAAGTATCATCAAGATTGGGTGAAAGAATGTTTGCTGAGATTTCAGGAAACTCGTAGTTTTTTGGAAGCTTGGCAACCCCTTTCAATGAATGTGATTCTCGTCAGTCTCTGCTTGGGGCTACTTCCATAGGACACAAACCATAGCGATAGAACTTTGAACTACATTATTGTGCCAAGTTTCAAAGAGCTAGCACAAACTGTGTTTGATTGAGAGTTCCAAATACATGTATCCATATAGGAGAAAATAGAGTGAAACCTAAACATGAAAACGGTTACTGCAAAGGAACGGTTTAACCTAGAAGAACGAAATTTGGTGAACCAAGTGGGATTGGTGTACTGATCTTTAAATGCAAGTATCATCAAGATTGGGTGAAAAAATGTTTGCTGAGATTTCAGGAAACTCTTAGGTTTTGGAAGCTTGGCAACCCCTTTCAATGAAAGTGATTCTCGTCAGGCTCTGCTTGGGGCTACTTCAATAGGACACAAACCATAGCGACAGAACTTGGAACTACATTATTGTGCCAAGTTTCAAAGAGCTAGCACAAACCGTGTTTGATTTAGAGTTCCAACTACATGCATCCATATAGGAGAAAACAGAGTGAAACCTAAACATGAAAACGGTTACTGCAAAGGAACGGTTTTAACCTAGAAGAACGAAATTAGGTGAGCCAAGTGGGATTGGTGTACTGATCATTACCTGCAAGTATCATCAAGATTGGGTGAAAAAATGTTTGTTGAGATTTAAGGAGACTCTTGGTTTTTTGGAAGCTTTCCAACCCCTTTCAATGAAAGTGATTCTCGTCAGTCTCTGCTTGGGGCTACTTCAATAGGACACAAACCAGAGCGATAGAACTTGGAACTACATTATTGTGCTAGGTTTCAAAGAGCTAGCACAAAAAAAGTTTGTTTTAGAGTTCCAACTACATGTATCCATATAGGAGAAAACAGAGTGAAACCTAAACATTAAAACGGTTACTGCAAAGGAACGGTTTAACCTAGAAGAACGAAAATTTGGTGAGCAATGGGATTGGTGTACTCATCATTACCTGCAAGTATCATCAAAATTGGGTGAAAAAATGTTTGCTGAGATTTCAGGAAACTCGTAGTTTTTTTTGAAGCTTGGCAACCCCTTTCAATAAAGTGATTCTCGTCAGTCTCTGCTTGGTTCTACTTCAATAGGACACACACCATAGCGATAGAACTTGGAACTACATTATTGTGTCAAGTTTCAAAGAGCTAGCACAAACCGTATTTGATTTAGAGTTCCAAATACATGTATCCACATAGGAGAAAACACAGTGAAACCTAAACATGAAAACGGTTACTGCAAAGGATCGGTTTAACCTAGAAAAACGAAATTTGGTGAGCCAAGTCGGACTGTTGTACTGATCATTACCTGCAAGTATCATCAACATTGGGTGAAAAAAATGTTTGCTGAGATTTCAGGAAACTCGTAGTTTTTTGGAAGCTTGGCAACCCCTTTCAATGAAAGTGATTCTCGTCAGACTCTGCTTGGGGCTACTTCAACAGGACACAAACCATAGCGATAGAACTTGTAACTACATTATTGTGCCAAGTTTCAAAGAGCTAGCACAAACCCTGTTTCATTTAGAGTTCCAACTACATGTATCCATATAGGAGATATCAGAGTGAAACCTAAACATGAAAACGGTTACTGCAAAGGAATGGTTTAACCTAGAAAGAACGAAATTTGGTGATCCAAGTGGGATTGGTGTACTGATCATTACCTGCATGTATCCTCAAGATTGGGTGAAAAAATGAGAATTCAGGAAACTCGTAGTTTTTTGGAAGCTTGGCAACCCCTTTCAATGAAAGTGATTCTCGTCAGTCTCTGCTTGGAGCTACTTCAATAGGACACAAACCATAGCGACAGAACTTGGAACTACATTATTGTGCCAAGTTTCAAAGAGCTAGCACAAACCGTGTTTGATTTAGAGTTCCAACTACATGCATCCATATAGGAGAAACAGAGTGAAACCTAACATGAAAACGGTTACTGCAAAAGAACGGTTTAACCTAGAAGAACGAAATTAGGTGAGCCAAGTGGGATTGGTGTACTGATCATTACCTGCAAGTATCATCAAGATTGGGTGAAAAAATGTTTGTTGAGATTTAAGGAGAGTCTTGGTTTTTTGGAAGCTTTCCAACCCCTTTCAATGAAAGTGATTCTCGTCAGTCTCTGCTTGGGGCTACTTCAATAGGACACAAACCAGAGCGATAGAACTTGGAACTACATTATTGTGCTAGGTTTCAAAGAGCTAGCACAAAAAGGGTTTGTTTTAGAGTTCCAACTACATGTATCCATATAGGAGAAAACAGAGTGAAACCTAAACATTAAAACGGTTACTGCAAAGGAACGGTTTAACCTAGAAGAACAAAATTTGGTGAGCAATGGGATTGGTGTACTCATCATGACCTGCAAGTATCATCAAGATTGGGTGAAAAAATGTTTGCTGAGATTTCAGGAAACTCGTAGATTTTGGAAGCTTGGCAACCCCTTTCAATGAAAGTGAGTCTCGTCAGTCTCTGCTTGGGGTTACTTCCATAGGACACAAACAATAGCGATAGAACTTGGAACTACATTATTGTGCCAAGTTTCAAAGAGCTAGCACAAACCGTGTTTGATTTAGAGTTCCAACTACATGTATCCATATAGGAGAAAACAGAGTGAAACCTAAACATGAAAACAGTTACTGCAAAGGAATGGTTTAACCTAGAAGAACGAAATTTCGTGAGCCAAGCGGAATTGGCGTACTAATCCTTACCTGCAAGTATCATCAAGATTGGGTGAAAGAATGTTTGCTGAGATTTCAGGAAACTCGTAGTTTTTTGGAAGCTTGGCAACCCCTTTCAATGAAAGTGATTCTCGTCAGTCTCTGCTTGGGGCTACTTCCATAGGACACAAACCATAGCGATAGAACTTTGAACTACATTATTGTGCCAAGTTTCAAAGAGCTAGCACAAACTGTGTTTGATTGAGAGTTCCAAATACATGTATCCATATAGGAGAAAATAGAGTGAAACCTAAACATGAAAACGGTTACTGCAAAGGAACGGTTTAACCTAGAAGAACGAAATTTGGTGAACCAAGTGGGATTGGTGTACTGATCTTTAAATGCAAGTATCATCAAGATTGGGTGAAAAAATGTTTGCTGAGATTTCAGGAAACTCTTAGGTTTTGGAAGCTTGGCAACCCCTTTCAATGAAAGTGATTCTCGTCAGGCTCTGCTTGGGGCTACTTCAATAGGACACAAACCATAGCGACAGAACTTGGAACTACATTATTGTGCCAAGATTCAAAGAGCTAGCACAAACCGTGTTTGATTTAGAGTTCCAACTACATGCATCCATATAGGAGAAAACAGAGTGAAACCTAAACATGAAAACGGTTACTGCAAAGGAACGGTTTAACCTAGAAGAACGAAATTAGGTGAGCCAAGTGGGATTGGTGTACTGATCATTACCTGCAAGTATCATCAAGATTGGGTGAAAAAATGTTTGTTGAGATTTAAGGAGACTCTTGGTTTTTTGGAAGCTTTCCAACCCCTTTCAATGAAAGTGATTCTCGTCAGTCTCTGCTTGGGGCTACTTCAATAGGACACAAACCAGAGCGATAGAACTTGGAACTACATTATTGTGCTAGGTTTCAAAGAGCTAGCACAAAAAGGGTTTGTTTTAGAGTTCCAACTACATGTATCCATATAGGAGAAAACAGAGTGAAACCTAAACATTAAAACGGTTACTGCAAAGGAACGGTTTAACCTAGAAGAACGAAATTTGGTGAGCAATGGGATTTGGTGTACTCATCATTACCTGCAAGTATCATCAA